>NC_056743.1:60659163-60745710 GCF_019279795.1 Protopterus annectens | reverse complement strand
TATATATGTATGTATATATATATATATATATATATCTATGTGTATATATGTGTGTTTCTCTGTGTGTGTATGTATATTTTATTTATTTTTATTTTGTTAACCAGGTAGTGTCTGACTGGGTCAGTGGCCCATTTTCAGTGGAGACCTAGGAAGAAAACCTCCAAATTGTACAATACAAACATAATACAGAGTAATAGAATACATACAGGAGTGAGTTATATACAAAAGCACCTTGTGTTTTATATACATAAGAAAACAACCAGCCTCAGTAAGAAGCTGAGATCCCGCATAAAATTCTCCAAAGCTAGTTACGAAAATAAAATTACCAAAGATTCCACGAACAAACTCAAGGCATTCTATAGTTACATCTAGAATTTAAATGGCAATACTCAGATCTGCTCTGAGCTACAACAGAATGGCATTGAATATACTGATCCCAAGGATATTCCCAACATCCTGGCAGATCGATTCAGTGCCAACTTCACCCCCCTCTCACCACCTAAAGTGCCCGTCTCAATACCAAAAAAGATTGCCAAATTCCAGTACTCTTAGCCACACAGGTAAAAACCACTCTCCAAAGCTAAGAATACAGCATCCGTGGGACCAGATGACATCCCGGGCTGTGTACTACATGAACTACAAAATGAATTGGCACCTCACCTAAGTGTCATGTTTAATCATAGCCTCACCTCGGGCTTCATGCCCAGTCTGTGGTGCAAAGCTACAGTTAGCCCTCTCCACAAGGGGGTATCCACCTTGTATCTCAAGAACTATGGTCCCATCAGTCTGACGAGCCTGATCTGCAAAGCCATGGAATGCATTATCATGGAACTTATAAACAATGACATTGGCAACCTTCAAACACTGGAACCCTTCCGGTTTGGTTTCGTAAAGGGCCGATCTTGTCTCCTCAACCTGATTGACTTCTTCGAATCAAGTCTCCAGAGCCATGGACCAGGGTAAGGTGGTCCACACAGCCTATTTGGACCATGCTAAGGCCTTTGACACCATCCCCCACTCTGGAATCATAGATGAACTTACTAAGTTGGGCATTAATCCCTTCGTCACTTGATGGGTTACCAACTGGCTTCCTGCAGAACCCACACTGTAAAAGTAGCCAACTCAAAATCCAGCTCCAGACAAGTGACAAGTGGAGTATCTCAGGGTTCAGTCCTGGGACCGCTCTTGTTTAGTATTATGTTTCTTAAGTACAGGCCAGCACTAAGGGACTCTGGCTAACTAAGTTTGCAGATGTCCGCAAACTGGGAGCCATTATTGAATCCCCAAATGATGTGGATATTCTACAAAAGGGTCTTAGAAACAGATGCTTGGTGCCAGAGCCATGTGCTTAAGCTCAATGCAAAGAAATGTATAGTTATCCCCTTTGGGAAAAACATGTACCCATGAATTGCCGCATAAGTGGCAGTACACTAAACGCCAAAAGTGTGATAATGGACTTAAGGACACAGGTGGACAGTGGTCTCACTTTCGATAACCACATAGCCACAACAGTCATGCAATCCTTCTATGTGGCACACCTCATCACTAATGGCTTTTCATCCAAAAAAAAGGAGGTCATTGTCCCACTGTACTCATCTAGACCCATTATAGAGTACAACACCCCATTTGGCATGTACCTCACAAGACATCTGCAACAACTGTAAAGGCCACAGGAATACCTCACTAAAAGAATCACAGGCTTTAAGCAGATGCCCTATGCTGACCATTTAAAAAAAACTCCAGCTATACTTTGTTGCATATTGCCTACTTAGAGGTGATTTCTGCTTAACATACAAGGCCATGTCAAACCCAGTGCTGTTGGACATGCTACACTTAAAGAAATCCCAATCCCTCAGAGCTACACTCGCCAGGGATCTAAATCTGGTCATCACAATGAACAATACATGATGGAGGGATAGGTTCCTGATCTAGAGACACCCCGTACTCTGGAATAGACTGCCCATACTTGTCAAGCTGAGTGCCTCTTTGACCCTCTTCAAAAGGAACCTTGACAATTGGATGGGAGATAGGAAATTCACCCAGGGGATCACGTCCGTCGCCCTGCTAGACACGGGACCAGAAAAGTAAATATTCTTGGAAGAAATAGCCCAGGGAATAGATTGGCTAGGCTTGTATAGGCCCTCTGGCCGATTAGCCTAGTACCAACCTATGAAATTCAATTAAACAACAATGACAGAGACTGCCACTGAGCAGAAAAAATAATGAGAATTCAGCAATAGAGTCAAATATCATATGTAAGTAACAGTATTGAATGTTGTATGTTAGACACGAGCATCTGTAGCTAAGTATGTTTTACATTCTGCTGATCCCAGATATGGAGTGGAGATGGCAGAGCCCAGAAAAGAGGTTGAATAAGAATTCCTGGTAGGGTGGGGAGAGGGTACAGGGGTTGCAGAGAGTTATAGGTTGTATGAATTAGCTGGACCCTGAAGGGTATTTGGTAAAAGGTATGGGAATTAAATTAGCCTGGAGAGTTGAAGAGCACAGCCAGTGATAGATAACATTGAACTGATGTTGGTTAGGGATTCCAGTTCTGGTATTGGGAAGAGTGTTCTAGAGTCTGGAAGTTTTGTGCTAATATAGTGAGTTGCCATGAAGGTTGTGGGAGTTGGATACCATTAGCAAAAGTGTGTTAGAAGATCTAAGAGTTCTGAGAGTGGTATTGTGCTGGACTAAGTTTAAAATAGAGCAGTTGCTAGGTTGGTTGACTATTTGGTGGGTTAATGTTAGTTGATGTAGAAGGTTGGGGAGTTATCACCAGTTTAATTGAGTGAGAGCAATGCAGTGGTGAGAACCATGTGGCTGGTTAGAAGCATATTTTGCTATCTTATTGTACCATGATTCTAGGTTAAGGTCTGATTTTCAGAGGTTTGGGAATATGAGGGAGCTGTACAGGAGGGGAGGATAGCAGGTGTGAGTGGTCTGTAGAGAGTCTGGCTATTAGAGTTAGGAATTGTTTGTCTCTGTATAGGGTGCCTAGTTTGATGTGGACTTTCTTGACTGTAAGTGCAATATGTTTTCCAAATTTTAGACTATCGTCTATGGTAGCACCTAAAAGTTTAGTGTCGCTAGTGGCTATTATTTTGGTACCATTTGCAGAGATGTTTGAGAGTTGTGGGTGGGAATGTTTGAGTTTTTTATTGTTGAAAACTATAATCTTTGTTTTCTTGGGGTTCAGAATGATTTGTTGAAGAGTTATCTTTCAGTGTCCTGAAAAGGTGATTACATTTTTACTTGGAGTTCTTGGGGTGAGGTGGCTGAACATGCAAGTGTAGCATCATCTGCATACTGAACTACAGATGCTAGTTGAGTAGAGCTGAGGTCATTAGTAAATACCATAAAGAGAAGTGGACAAAGTATAGAACCTTTGGGAATACCTACATAGATGGGGAGTAGGGGGGAAAGTGAGTTTTCCCATTTTGTAGCCTGTTGATTGGAAAGATCTTTGTGGAACCAAGTTAGGGCTGATGGGCTAAGGCCATGGGAGGACAGTTTATTAAGTAGCAGCTAGTGTGATATGGTGTCAAAGCTGTTTGACATATCAAGAAAGATGGATGAGACAAGCTGCCTTCATTCATGTGATGAATATTGTTAGTGAAGGTTAGTAGGGCAGGGCTGGTACTATGTTTCTGTATGAAACCTTGTTGAGAACTGGAAAGTAGATGATTGTTTTGGAGATAGTTAATGAGTTGCTTGTGGATGCATTTTTTATTCATTTTTCCAGGGGGGAGAAGATGGCTATGGAGCGATAGATCTGTAGAGGGTCCAACTTTGTGGAGGGTATGATGTGGGATATTTTCCACAGAAGTTAAACACATTGTTATGTAATACAGCACGTAATCAAAATTGATATTGGGTGAGCAATTGATGGAGTGGCAAGTTTTAGAAATTCATTTGGAAGTTTGTCTGTAGCGACACAGCAGGGTTTAAGTTTAGTTAACAGATTCTTTATGTAGTTAGTTTGTATGGGTGAGAAAGTGAGGGGATTAAGGTTTTCTGAGGTGGGGGTTGGGATTATGAGATTTTGAGTTGGTTGTTTAGTAAGGAGGTGACAGAATTTATGAAGTGGGAGTTGAATTATGTAGAGATAGGATCTAATTTGTTTGAGATTGCTAGGGGAGGAGTATGGGTATGACCGGGGTTGAGGAGATGGTTGATGGATTGCCATAATTTTTGGGGGTTGTTTTGGTGTTTCTGTTGACAGGACAGGAAGTAAGTTTATTTGTCTTTTCTGATCTGTTTCTGTTAGGTTTTTTAGCTGTTAAGAGGTGAGTTTTGTCTTTGGATGTATGGTAATTAGCCCAGGCTTTATCTCTGTGCTTCATTAGTATTTTGGTCTCTTTGATTAGCCATGGAAGGGGCGGAGTTTTAGTGCGCACTTTCCTAGTTGGGGCAAGGTTAAGAATAGTGAGGAAGGTGGTGTTGAAATACTCTACAGCTTCATCTAAATGTAGGTGTTTTAGTGGAGACCAGTCACCTTGAGTTGGAGGTTAAAAGTGGTGGGGGAGTTTTTTTTATTAATGATATATTTATAAGACACATTGCCTTTGGTATATATGCACTTCCTGTATAAAAAGGATGGGGAGTGGTCACTGAGAGAGATAGGTAGGCCACTGGCCATGTAATTGAGGTTAATTTTGTTAGTTAGGATCCAGTGTAATTTTGACTGCTTGTTGGACCGGTTATTGTTTGGACAAAGTTGAAGAGATTTAGTAAGTGGGAGGGTTTGTCGGATGAGTAGGTGTGCCAATCCAGGTTGAAGTCACCAAGAATTGGAACGGCAGAACTGGAACAGTCACAGCAGTTTAGCTGCAATGCATGTAGCATCTGCAATTCAAGTAAGTGTTTTTTCTTTATTTCACAGAGATGAGTCAGTAGTGGCACCAGGTATTCAGCTTATGCCTATGGTTTTTAAAATCTACAATCTGTCAAGAAGAGTGTTTACAGAGGAAGAGACTGATTTGTTGAGAAAGGGTTTTAATTTTGTGCCCTCTAGAAGGGTGAACATTGTGGACACTATCATTGACTTGAAAGCATACACAAACTTAATCTTAAGCTCATTATGGGCAATCAGGAGAGTAAACCTAAAGGGGATTTTATTGTACCTAGAGTGTTTAATCTACCTCTACATTCAATGCTTAAGGCCTTTGAAGATTTGTATGAGGCGGGAATTAGAGATTTGTTGAACAAAAGAAATAAAAGAAAATTCTTTAACATGACTGCTTCTGAACAAATAATTTTTAACCCCATTATCAACGATTGTTCTTTTAGGATCATGCGTGCTGACAAAGGGGGGTTCTATGGTTATAGTGAATACAAAAGATTATATAAAGGGCATTTATGCTTTGTTAGCGGAGATTTGTTGAACAAAAGAAATAAAAGAAAATTCTTTAACATGACTGCTTCTGAACAAATAATTTTTAACCCCATTATCAACGATTGTTCTATTAGGATCATGCGTGCTGACAAAGGGGGGTTCTATGGATGTTCTTCATCTCACATTGCTGCAGTCCTTACATATGGGTAGTCCGCTGTCCTCGGTCGGCCCGAATACCAAAGTATTAGGCTGACGTCGGTCATGGGCGCTCAGATCTGACATCAGAGCATCAGGGTATTAAAGCGCATGACCGACGTCATATCCTCAGTCTTTTTTGCCGCGTGGTCCGATGCAGAAGCAACGTTTGCAAGTGCCGTTCGGCGTTCTGAAATTTTCGTATTCTGAGTTTCAGACCGAAACCAAGTTGGGCTAAGTACCCCGTTGGGGAATATTTTTGTTTTTTCTTGCCTCAGTTAATTCTGGATGTCAGAAAAAGTGAATAATTGTATTTCTTGTGGGAAACCGATACCGCATAGGGATTACCACTCTCTTTGTATTCCTTGTTTGGGACCTGAGCACGACGTAGTCGGGTGCCGCTTTTGTGCTAGGTTTAATAAGCGCACCATTAAATGTAGGTTAGATTGCGCTAGGCTTGTCTTCGGTAAGCGGTGTAATTATAATATGCCATCGGATCCTCTGACGCCCGCTACCGGGAAGAAGCGCAAAGAAAAATCTTTAAAGTCCAGGCAGGATGAGTCGTCCGTTCCGGACGCCGGTTCTTTAGAAACTACGGTGGAATCTGTGGATCCGGCCGAGGTTTCAGTTGAGTCTCAGGGGGAGGCTTTAATTTTGCAAGATGTGGCCTCTCAGGAGTCAGGTCAGGCTGAGGGGGTTTCTCAAGTTGCTGTTCTCCCTTCCTTGCCTAAGGTGGTTAGGCCTTCTCCTTCTATCTCTAAGGCTTCTTCCAAAGGCAGGCCTGGTTTGCCTTCCACGGGTGTCAGTCCTAGTTCTGCAGGTTCTGTGCCTAAAAAACACATGCTTAAAATGGCAGAAGATTTAATTTCTTTAATCAGAGGTTCTATGCCCCCTCCTGATAAGAGGCCTAGGGTAGAGCCAGAGGTGGAAAGTTTGGAGCAGGCTTCAGATTACTCAGAGTCTTCGGCTGAAGACATTCAGGATTTTCCTCCTTATTCTGATTCAGACGCTGAGGATTCCACTCCTTCTGCTTCTCCTCCAGAGGATTTTTCTTTTTCAGAAACCCTGCATTCTATGAGGGAGCATTTTAAATGGGAAGGTCAGGATTTCTCAGATTCCCGTAAGAGGCTTAGGGAATTTTTGTTTTTACCACAACATAGGCCCTTGGCTGTACCTCCTGTTTTGGATGTTGTTCAGGACGTTTTCTCCGAGGCTTCCCTTAATCCTGACTCTCTGCCTCCTGCGCCAGTTAAGCCAGACAGGTATTACAGGGTACCCGAGGCTCATAAATATCTGTATAAGAGTCCAAGGGCTGACCCAGAAACTATTAGCCAGGGACCTAAGGGTGTCAGGGCTTCTGTTGTAAAGAATCCATTTCATATGGATAAAGATGCTAGAGCTTTGGATAGATGGGGTAAGAAAGTGTATACCTCTTCCACTTTAGCAATGAGGGCTTTGAATTGCCAGTTTCATATGTTGAAGTATCAGAATTTTCTCCTTACTCAACTAAAATCTAAAGTGGATGCTTTGGCAGAGGGCATAGAGTGTAAAGAATTACAGGATTTGGTACATGCCTCTGAACAGGTGGGTAAGCATTCTTTGCAGTGTGGTTTCGATGCTTTACAGGCTTCTTCCAGGGTGGCTGCCACTGGTTCAGTTATTCGCAGGCACGCCTGGCTTAAGGATCAGAATTTGTCAGATCATGTTAAAACTAGAATTTTGGATGCTCCTTTATAGTCTGAAGTTTTATTTGGTTCTCCTGTGGAGTCTGTATTGAAGAAAATGGAAGACAAGGCTAAGTCTATGCAGACTGTTAAAGATTTTTTGCAGGTGCAGCCTCCTAAGTTTAGCAGGAATTGGCCTACTAAGGGATGGGCTTATCCTTCTTCTGATTCACAGTCTAGGGGTAGATCTAGACGTGCTAGGGGCAGAGCTCAGAGTACTTTCAGGCCTAGAACATGGAGTTCACCTGCACAATCTACAGGTGAGGGCAGGGGCCAGTCCTTTCGTAAACAGGCCCAATGACCTGCATTTTCGGCTGCCAGATTCTGCCTGTCTGGCAGCTCCTTTGGGAGGAAAGCTGGCACTCTTCAAGCAAAACTGGCTTTTAGTCACCCAGGACAAATGGGTGTTGGACATTATAGACCGAGGCTACAAGTTTTATTTCCATACTTTGCCTCCTTTCAAAGGCATGCCAGACGTTCCTCCTCAGCAAAGGGTAGAGGCTCACAAGCAGATTGCTTTACTTCTTCAAATGGGGGCTATACAGCAGGTCCCTCTGTCAGAAGTGGGCCTAGGATTTTATTCTCGCCTGTTTCTAGTACCAAAGAAAGGAAACACTTGGAGGTCGATTTTGGATTTATCTATCCTCAGCACATACCTGGACATTCCAAAATTCAAAATGTTGACGTTGCAACAACTTCTACCTCTGTTGGGCAAAGATCACTGGATGGTAACTCTAGATCTCAAAGAGGCTTATCTTCATGTTCCTATCAGGCCCAGTTGCAGGAGGTACCGGCGTTTTCGGGCTGGGAATTTACATTATGAGTTCTCTGCATTGCCCTTTGGCTTATCTACTGCGCCCAGGGTGTTCACAAAGGTTCTGGCTCCAGTGATAGCCTTCTTACGGTTAAGAGGAATACAAATTTATCCTTATTTGGACGATTGCCTTATCCTTATTTGGACGATTGCTTGATGCTTGCTCAAGACAAGGACGTACTTCTTCATCATCTACAGTATGTGATGGCAGTGTTAAGGTGCCTAGGGTATTCTGTGAACGAAACAAAGTCCAGTCTAGTACCCTCTCAGGAAATGTGCTTTCTGGGTGTGAGACTGAATACAGCTTCCCAGATGGCTTTTTTGACCCCGGACAAGCAAAAGAACCTTACTCTTTACTTCCATCAATTGTCTCTACGGTCCAGGCTGACTGCAAGGACAGTCCTTCAAGCCTTGGGGTTCATGGCATCTTGTATTCTGGTGCTTCCCAATGCCAAACTGCATATGAGGAAGCTACAATGGTATCTCAAAAATGTATGGACACAGCACTGCCAAGATCTGGACACTGTCATTCAAATAATACCTTGCATTCAAAAGGAATTTTTGTGGTGGGCTCAGGAATGTCACCTAAACAAGGGACTCTCTGTGACCCGACCAGAGGCGAGTCAGATTTTAAGGACAGATGCCTCGGACAAGGCTTGGGGAGCACACCTCAGTGGAAAATGGGTTCAAGACACGTGGCCTGCCAGACTTCAACATTTACATATCAACTTGAAGGAGATGTTAGCAGTCCAATTTGCATTGATGGCTTTCAAGGATTTACTTCACCCAGGGCAAGTGTTGATTCTAACAGACAACACAACTGTCATGTGGTACATCAACAAGCAAGGGGGAACCCATTCGTACCCTCTTTGCAGGCAAGCAATGATTTTGTGGGAGACTGCTCTCAGTTTACACCTCAATCTTCAGGCAAGGTTTCTACCAGGAGCACAGAACTCCTTAGCAGATGTTTTGAGCAGACAGATAGTGGATCCCCACGAGTGGAAATTGGATCCTCATGTATTTTGAAGATTGACAGTGATATGGGGAACTCCAGACATAGATCTGTTCGCTTCTCCACTAAATTTCCAGTTGCCAAAGTTTTGCACAAAAATGTTTCATCCCACAGCTTGGAAAGTGGATGCTCTATCATTCAGTTGGAGCAATCTTCACGTCTATGCCTTTCCGCCTCTGCCTCTCCTCCCCAAGGTACTCTTGAAGGTCAGACAAGACAAGCCCTCCATGATTCTAATAGCTCCAGATTGGCCTCGACAGCACTGGTACCCTCTGCTGAGGAGTTTAGTACGGGAGCCTCCATGGCCTTTGCCTTCGATTCCGCACCTTTTGTCTCAGGAGGGCAATCATTTCCTCAATGTCAGGATTCAGTCCCTGCATCTAACAGCCTGGCATATTCTGTTCTAAAACCAGGAGGGTCGCAGCTTCCACAACAAGTTTTGAATGTTATTTTGGAGGCCAGAAGGCCTAGTACAAGGAAAGTTTATGCTGATAAATGGAGGAGATTTTTAATTTGGAGCAAAGCAAAGGGCTTTGATGTTTCCAGGCCTGATTTAAGTGTTTCTCTTCAATATCTTACAGAATTATTAGACAAGGATTTGTCTTTCTCCTCTATAAAAGTTCATGCTGCAGCCATTTCTGCTCACTATGACTGTGACCCTCCACTATTCTGTCATCCTTTGTTTAAGCAATTTCTTAGAGGGACAAAGAACATAAGACCCCCACGTAGAGCTCCTACTCCTGCCTGGGATCTCAATTTTGTGTTGAAGAAACTTACTTTACCTCCTTTTGAACCTGCAGCTACTGCTGAGTTAAAGTTTTTGTCTTGGAAGACTGCTTTTTTGTTGGCCATTACGTCTGCTAGAAGGGTTTCTGAATTACAGGCTCTTATGGCAGTTGAACCCTTCCTAATTTTTCATAAGGATAGGGTATCTCTGCGTACTAATCCTACTTTTATGCCTAAAGTAGTTTCAAATGTGGCCTTGAACCAATCAATTCATTTGCCTACTTTTTATGCAGATCCCCAAAACAAAGGGGAGAAAATTTTGCACACTTTGGATATTCACAGGCAGTTGCGTTATTATTTGAGCAGGACTAAAGGGTTCAGACAGTCTCAGCAGTTGTTTGTTTCTTTTGCTTTGGGTTCTCAGGGGAAACCTGTTTCAAAACAAACTATTTCTAAGTGGATTGGCTTTTGTATTACTTTTTGTTACTCTCATCATGGTAATGAGATTCCGGCTGGAATCAGACCTCACTCCACTAGGGCTACTGCCACTTCTACAGCTTTTTTAAGGGGAGTAGCTACTAAAGATATTTTGGAAGCAGCTACTTGGAGTTCAGTGCATACTTTTTCTAAACATTATCACCTTCCTCTTTATTCCAAATCTAGGGCTGGATTTGCCACTGCAATCTTACAGGGCATTCTGGCAGCTCCCAATGCTTTATGATTTTGCCAGCCTCCCTTTACCTCTACTTTGGGATTCTACCCATATGTAAGGACTGCAGCAATGTGAGATGAAGAACATAGTACAGTTTTGTACCTACCATAAATGTAGATGTTCGAAGATCCACATTGCTGCAGTCCAATTTACCCTCCCTCCTTCCCCTCTGTAGTTTGGAATGGTTGTATGGTTTGGGTGGTAGCTGTTATTTGTATGTGTCTTTTGGAAAGGATTCTATTTTTGGCTGTGGCCTTTCTTTTTAGGGCCTTCTGACATCTGGGGCAAGAAAAGACTGAGGATATGACATTGGTCATGCGCTTTAATACCCTGACGCTCTGATGTCAGATCTGAGCGCCCATGACAGACGTCAGCCTAGTACTTCGGTATTCAGGCCGACCGAGGACAGCGGACTACCCATATGTAAGGACTGCAGCAATGTGGATCTTCGAACATCTACATTTATGGTAGGTACAAAACTGTACTTTATAGTGAATACAAAAGATTATATAAAGGGCATCTATGCTTTGTTAGCGGATGAATCTGCATACAAGACAGTATCCAAGGCAGATGTTTTTAGGGCATATAAACGAAAAGATTTGTGGTTTCAGGATGCTTTTACAGAAGGAACAATTTCTCAAACAAGGTTAGATTTTTTTTTTACAGTTGACAAACCCAAGACAGGACATCTTTTTGGCATCCCAAAGATACATAAAGATGAGCAGTTTCCACCTTATAGGCCCATTTTCTCTTCACCAGCATCCAAGTTAGAGCCTTGTTCTAAATTTATTGGCAGGACTTTGATCAAGTTAGTTCCAAAGTATTTTATCAGTGACTCTCTTGATTTTTTTTAAGTAAAATTAAGAGCATTAAAGTAGAAATGGGATATTTATTGGTTACAGTGGATGTTGACAGCATTATAAACTTGCATTCCTCATTAAGTGGTTTTAGAGTGGTAGAGTGGGTGGATTATATATTGATTCACAGTGGTAAGTTTGATTTAGAAGAATGCAAATTTATGTTGGAATGTATTGACAACATTCTTTCATATCATTTTTTTGTTTTTGACCAAAGGTGTGGCAATGGGTGCATGGATGGCTCCCGGTTATGCCAGTTTGGTCATGGCGTATTGGGGGAACAACATCATGTCGAAGCTTGTTAATCAGGAAAAGATTGTGACCTATCACCATTTTATTGATGACCTCGTTTTTTGTATGGAGGGGAACAAAGTCTGAAGTTTCCAAATTTGTAGAAGACATGAACAACAGTACCTCTTTTGCTTTTCACCAGTGGTTGGGATACCTCAAAAGTCTGTTTTTTAGATGTAGAAGTTTTGAAAGAAGAAGGGAGGGATACTTTAGGTTTGGTTATCAGTTTTCAAAATTGTAGCTAGTATTGGATTATTGCATTTTTCTAGTATGCATCCCACCTATGTCAAGTATAATATAAAAGGACAGTAAGATTAAACAGGCTGATGAGTGATGTGACAAAGTTAGATTTTTTTTGCTGGAGGAGCTGCATTGTAGGTTTAAAAACAGAGGATATCCCCCTGAAGTTGTAAATGAGGTTTTGAAAACCATTTACAACATGGAGGAAACAAGAGGAAACATTCAAGGTGACAGACATTGGGTTGCTTCCATGTTGTTCACATTTACCATTGACAACAAAGAAATCAAGGACATAATATCCAATAATTGGAGAATTCTGGTATCAAACAGTGATTTAAAGGCAGTTGTAGGAGAAGCACTCCTTTTTGTCAATAAAAGAGCCAGAAAGTTTAATGAAGTTTTGTTAAGTGGGCACAACAAGATGGTCAAAGAAGGCAGAAGTACTTTTAAGTGCAAACGTTACAACTTTTGCAAATATATTTCAGAAGGGACATTTTTCTAAGTTTTCACCCAAAAAAGGCCTTGGCAGGTCCCTGTCACTTTTAGCTGTAAATCCACTTATGTGGTACACATGGCCAAATGTTTGGTCTGTTCTTCCTTCTATATTGGAAAGACCAACAGACAGTTGAAAAGTAGAATTTATCAACATTCTCATGCTATGAAAAAGAGCAATTTGGATAATGCCCTTTACAAGCACACCCTTAACATGTGTAGGCAACAGCAATGGAGTTAAATTCCTTTTTGGGGATATTGATCATGTGCCCCAGGATTTTAATGGGGATAGAGATGGAGAACTTGATTTAAATGGCAGATTTTATTGGATGCATGTAGGGCACCAGGCTTGAACAATGGGGTTATTTATAAAGCAGTTTTAAAAAGAAAGGCACATTACAATAAATGAAATAGGATTTACATATATGTTTTAAATGCTTTATTTAAGAAACATGTTTTTTTATGTGAATGTTTTTTAGGAGAATGTTTTTCATTTCGTTTGTTAATTAATTGGAAATGAGATGTGATTGGTTAGGATCGTTGACCATTTTATTTATTTATATATAAAAGGTTAGCATCCATTGTTTGTTCTGAAGAAGGCCAGAGTTGTTGGCTGAAAGCGCTTAACCAAGTGATATTAAAGTTTCAAGAGAAGAATTCAGTGGCTCCACTTTTTTTGTGTTTTAGTTTGAAGAATAGTTTCTTGGTTGAATTTGTTGCATACCCAGTAAAGTAGATTTTCAATGATGGGAAGTTTGTTGCCTGGGGGAAGATAGGTGGCTGTAATGATTATTGCCTTATTTGCGTTTATGTCTAGGTGAGTGATCGGTATTTCAGTGTCTGGTATGTCAGAAGGGGAGCAGTTTAGTTGTATGACTTTGAGGGTGTCTCTAAATATTACAGTGATACATCCACCTCTTTTAATTGGTCTAGCCTGTCTTATGATGATGTAACCTGTAGTGACAATTTCACTGTCCTTTAATGTGTGGCTTTAACCAGGTTTCTGTTATCACAGCTATATCTGATGAGTAGGTGAGTAGGGCTGCATGGAATTCAGTGGTTTTATTTAAGATGCTGTGGAGATTGAAGTTTGTTAGGAGGAGGTCAGAGTTGGAGGTTTTAGGAAGGGAGTAAGGAATAATGGGATGATTAGTAGTCATTGGGGTGGGACCAGGTGAAGGTTGTTGGTGTTGAGAGAATGTGTTAGTAGGACCTGGGTTGGGATGGATGTCAGCTTAGAGTTTGATATGAGTAATGGAGTGTAGTAGACTAACTCCAAGTTTGTTTAGTGGGGTAGGATGTTTTGAGACTGAGGAGGTAGGCTTTTGGGTTTGAAAGTATTTGAGAGGTGTGAGGAGAGCAGTAGTGTGATTATAGAGGAAAGTTTGTTAAAATACGTGTGGGATAGTGAGGAGGGATGTATGACATGGTATGAGTGTAGGGAGTAATAGGTGAGGAGAAGTATGTGGAGTAGAAGGGAATGAGCAAGTAAAGAGTATAAGTAATGCATAGTGTGTGGGTGGGGAGTAGAGTGAAAGTAAGGCTAGGGGTAGTGGGAGTGGGCTGAAATAGTGATGTTAATTTGAAGAGAAAGTTGAAAAGTGAAAGGAGTGTGGTTTGGCTCTGTATAAATATAATGAAACAGGTGGGTGGGAATGGGGGTAGGGTATGTGAGTGGAGTGAGCCCAAGCATAGCAGGTTGAGCCAGAGTCAGCACAGAGGGCCTATAAGGAAACAGTAAAGGTAAGCACTTAGGTTCAGTTAAGGAAAACAAACTGTGTAGTGCTGGGGGGAGAAAAACACACTTGGAAGACAAAGGCATTACAGTTAGGGCTATTTTATTTCTTGTGTAGATACTAGTTTAGAGTGATTGCAGGAGAGAGAGAGGATATGGGGGGGGCTAAGCTGGGTGAAGAAAGTGGCAGGGAGATAAGAACAAGAATAGCAATGGCGAACAGGGTATATATATATAATATTCCTACTTAGGCTGCATTTTGAGCTAGTTCTGTAATTTATATTACAATAAAAATGGTTACAATTTTTGTTTTAGTTGCAGCTTATTTTAGTTGTATGATTAGTTATAATAATGATAGCTATGCAGTCTCAGAGATGGTGTAGTTAAAGTTGCGAGAGTCCTCAAGGAGACAAACCTACATGCAGTGTGACGGTTTCACCGGAAGAGGTTTCATTGTATTGAGAGAGTAGTCTGCTATGCAGATTGACTATTCAACATAGACCTTTTCTCTAAATATATACATGTCTGTGTGTGCACACATGTATATATATTTGTGGGTGGTCACTTCTATGACAGTCGCCATGTACTTTGGGACCATAGTTTCTGGGAATTACACAAGAGGTTGGTTGACACTGTGAACAGGTGGACTACATCATAGCATGCAACCAGCATGCCATGACCTGGTCAGATGTCTGTATACTTGTACGTACTTTATTCTGTTTTGATCACCCCTCCCAGTGCTCTGAGCAGTTTCACTTATTACTTCTAAGTCCCTGAAAGTCAACTTTCCATGGATTTCCATCATATGGAAGCATCTCTCAAATCATTTTGATAATACTTTTAATTTACTTCACTTTTTGTTGTGAAGGTTCAGTTTCTAAAATTGCTCTTCCTTTTCTTTGCTACAGTACTGTGATTATATTTTCTTACTTTCTCAATATTCTCCTTTACATGTAAAAAGTACCTCCTACTAGATATGGAGATGCCCCTGTCCCTTTTCTCCTGTTATTTTGTAATGAGCTTTAGTATCAGTGTATTAATAAGTTTCTTTATTAAACAGTTTTAGCTGTAAAAAAAAATAGTATCAGTGCATTACAAGAAATGGCTTCCTTGATATCTATAAAATGCTTTGCCACTCTGTTATATTACAGTGAAATTAAATCCTACACTGTACATTAGAATTGTAACATTGTGTTGTTACAATAAAATCAGTGTAGTTTGATGTTCCTCACTTAGTTTCAGTGGATGAATGCAAACTGTTACATGCTGCATATAAAGCACCTACTAGATACCACATACTCAAAGCCCTGCCACTATACGTGGTATACTACAGACTTGCAAAAGGTGACCTATCTGGCATACAAGGTATCCTCTGACCCATTACTGATGGATTTACTGCACATGAGCAAGTCAAATGGCATTAGAAATACTCTGTGGAGATCGAAGTCTCTTCTGTAATATCAACTGAGTGGTTAGGAGGGACAGGTATATCTCTCAGAGGATACCACTGCTCCTGAACAGACTACCCATCCACATAAACATCGACATAGAGCAAAGATCATCTGTGTCCATATTCAATGGCAACTTTTATCTGTGGATGCGAAACAGAAAATTTACACCGACTGTCCCCTCTTTTACTGATGGAAAGAGGTTTTAGTGGCCAAGTGCCTTATCCCATGCATGGGTCCCTCAAATTATCTATGGAATGATCCCCCTTATTCTCATTGGGGGTATTGTATAATTATTGACCATGGGATGGGTAAGGCCAATGTATAACCAAGTTAATTTAGGGCACAAAAAGTGAAACTGGCATTGCTTAAAATAGCCCACAATGGCAGCCAGCGTAGTACATAGCTATGATCCTATAAAGTGCTTTTTAAAGTGTTTCTCAGTACATTTCATTTATGCAAAACTACATGCTGTTTACTGATTGGAAATACTAGTAAATGTGTACTTTGTACAAGCCTGGAACAAAAATGTAAAACATGCTTTATCACAAGAACAATAATTTAATGCATTTATAAATGTTTCATTTAGAAGTCTCACTTGAAGTGCAATGCCATCTGTATGCGAGTAATTACATTTTCTCTGAATGCTTTACATTTTTTTTGCAGTGTGCTATACTCAGATTTGATGAAATAAAATCTAATGGAAATGTAATTCAGAAATGCATAATGAGTTGCAGGAGACACAGAAGTTAACCAGTGTGCCACAGGAAATTTAGTTCAAGGTATTTTATAAATGTAATAAATGCTATGGAGTAAAAAGTAATAGTATGGCTACATTGTGAACCCACGGTGGTGGTGCTGTGGAAGCATTGTCGCCTCACAGTAAGACGCTGTCCGGTTCGATTCTCAGCTAGAGCGTCTTCTATGTTGGAACATGCGTGAATGGGTGTACCTTTGTTGAAGGTTGTGCGTCAGGCCTGGCAAGCTGGTACGCAAAAATCAACTGCCAATCATTAGCGGACCGGAGTTCCGCTGTGGCGACCTCTAACCGGGAAAAGCCGAAAGACACAAACAAGTATGGCTACATTGTCTCACAACAGAAAAATGCATATTATTCATGATATTTTTATAGTGCTACAGTGATCAGTGAATGGAAGTATTTATGCTGCCTATAGCCTTATTTGCAACTGTGGTACAAAACTGAAATGTGGACTTTTAAGTAGAAGCCTAACAGTGCAATTTTGAGTGAAGTCTCTTACATGGCATTTGATCTTTATCTATGCAAAACAATGTATCAAATCATGTAAAAATAACTTTGAAATAAAGTGTCACTGGTGAATTTATGCAGTGCATTAAAAAAAAGAAAGACAAATCAGTGCAGCAGTTCAGTAAATCAGTGCAATTGCAACACAGGTAATTCACTGCTGTAGTTAATATTATATACATAAAACATTTTTGTATTAACAGCACTACAGTGACCAATGAATGGGAAATCATTGGTAAAGGGTAGCTCATTGTAATTCGATGTCAGTATTTGGATTGTAGCATTAACATTAATGATAAGTGGCACAGCACTATTACAGCCCTGCTGTCATTCACTGATAGTGGCACAGCACTATTACAGTCCTGATGTCATTCACTGATAGTGACACAGCACTATTACAGCCGTGCTGTCATTCACTGATAGTGGCACAGCACTATTACAGCCCTGCTGTTATTCACTGATAGTGGCACAGCACTATTACAGCCCTGCTGTCATTCACTGATAGTGGCACAGCACTATTACAGTCCTGCTGTCATTCACTGATAGTGACACAGCACTATTACAGCCGTGCTGTCATTCACTGATAGTGGCACAGCACTATTACAGCCCTGCTGTTATTCACTGATAGTGGCACAGCACTATTACAGCCCTGCTGTCATCCACTGATAGTGGCACAGCACTATTACAGCCCTGCTGTCATCCACTGATAGTGGCACAGCACTATTACAGCCCTGCTGTCATTCACTGATAGTGGCACAGCACTATTACAGCCCTGCTGTCATTCACTGATAGTGGCACAGCACTGTTACAGCCCTGCTGTTCACTGATAGTGGCACAGCACTGTTACAGCCCTGCTGTCATTCACTGATAGTGGCACAGCACTGTTACAGCCCTGCTGTCATCCACTGATAGTGGCACAGCACTGTTACAGCCCTGCTGTCATCCACTGATAGTGGCACAGCACTGTTACAGCCCTGCTGTCATCCACTGAAAGTGGCACAGCACTATTACAGCCCTGCTGTCATTCACTGATAGTGGCACAGCACTGTCACAGCCCTGCTGTCATTCACTGATAGTGGCACAGCATTGTCACAGCCCTGCTGTCATTCACTGATAGTGGCACAGCACTGTCACAGCCCTGCTGTCATTCACTGATAGTGGCACAGCACTGTTACAGCCCTGCTGTCATTCACTGATAGTGGCACAGCACTGTTACAGCCCTGCTGTCATTCACTGATAGTGGCACAGCACTGTTACAGCCCTGCTGTCATTCACTGATAGTGGCACAGCACTGTTACAGCCCTGCTGTCATTCACTGATAGTGGCACAGCACTGTTACAGCCCTGCTGTCATTCACTGATAGTGGCACAGCACTATTACAGCCCTGCTGTCATTCACTGATAGTGGCACAGCACTATTACAGCCCTGCTGTCATCCACTGATAGTGGCACAGCACTATTACAGCCCTGCTGTCATTCACTGATATTGTCAACAAAGCCTTGGATACAAGTCGCCCCACTTCAGTAATCCTGTTGGATCTATCCAAGGCTTTTGACACAGTATCACATACTAAATCTCTGATCTAATTAACAAAACTTGGTTGCACCCCCAAATCCCTCAGCTGGTTTACATCATACCTAAACAATAGACAACAATCTGTAAAGTTGCATAATGTCCAATCTGATTATCTGTAACAACATAGGAGTCCCACAGGGTTCTATTTTGGGACCATTACTCTTCAACATCTTTATTAATGACCTCCACAAACTCTCTCAACTAGGTAAAATGTATGCCAATGATTCGACAATCTCTACCACAAACAATTTCTCTGACACCACACATTTACTCAAAATGCTTTTACAGAGATTAAATCATGGCTAAACTATTCACAACTGCTACTAAACACCAGAAAAACAAAACTTCTATTATTCTCTTCAAAACCACCAGATATAGACTTCAAAATATTATCTAAAGACAGAACTGAAATAGAAATAGTAAAATCTGCCAACCTACCAGGCATTACACTTGACGACAAACTCACCTTTGAAACACGCATTCTCAAAGCAATAAAGAAAACACACTTTAAACTTGGCAAACTTTATCGTCATAAACTTTACATTGACAAAAGCACCAAAACAAAACTGGCAAGTACCTTACTCATCCCTGCTCTACTTTATGGTAGTGCCATCTTTACTAACCTTCACTCATCCCTCAGCAATAAACTTCAGTCTTGTTACTATAAAGTAGTTAAATAATAATAAGTTCGACTTAGGAAAGCCTAACCTCTCACACCACTGCCAAGCAATCTCTGAAATTAACTGGTTGGATTTCCCAAACTATCTTTGCGGTAGCCATCTAATGCTAGCCCTTAAACTAATTTATAAACCTGCCCAGCACTCTCATCAATACTACAAACTTATATTCTTTCACATACCCTAACATCCTCCAACAAATTGCTACTAAGTGTAACCAAGCCCAACAATAGAGCTGGACAATGCTTGTTCTCCCATAGCATTGCTAAAAAATGGAAATCCTTACCTTCTCATATTACCCAAATAGACTGTATAAAGACGTATAAAGTAGCATTAAAAACTTACTTCCTACATAACCTCAAATGCCAATGCAAATCAAACAAACCATCATAAAGCTTTCACTACTTGTATCTAGCCCAGTTCCATACTTCAAAATAACTTTACCTTGACAGTAACATAGCTCTATTACCACTATAACTATTCGGCAAGAATTGCCATGTTTTTTTTTTTTTTTTTTTTTTTATGCAATGTCAAAAAGAAACTACTCAAGCTTTGAATTCTACTACCAACTGTTATCTAACTTTATATAAGTTCTGATACATACCGATAAGTTTTATATTGTCTATGTATTCTACTTTTTTTTAATTTTTGCATATTTCCGCTTTTAAAATTTTTTTTGTCAGGTGTCTATTTTTATTTGACTGTATTAATTAGAGCTCTTCTCCCTGAGCCTCCAATGAAAATGTGTTCCTGACTTGGTGGACTTTCCTGGTCAACAAATGTCAATAAATAAATTAAATAAATAAAATAATACAACATTGGTCATGTTTAGCAATATTGATAAATAGTGAATAATAAACTGCCATTTTTGACTATTATGCATAAGTAATAGATGACACTACATAAAAGTTATTTAAGTGGTGCAGGTTTAAAGGCTGCTTTATGAAATTAGCAACAAAACAAGTACATAATTAAGGAACAGTACATGCATATGAAGCACTATATTAAGTATTTTACATATGATAATGCCATAATTTCATGCCTTTTGTATTCAAGTGGACTCTGGTCTTTTATTCTATTTATTTATTATTCAAATTGTAATTAAAAAAGCTTACTTCAAGAAAAATATCCTCATATTTTCTCCAAATATCCGTAGGCACTGAAGTGGAAAATGCTGTCAGGGAAGTGTATTTTGAAGTAGGGAGTAATAGGATTCAAACTCTCTTCTCCAGCTTGTGTATTTACAATCTTTTTGTATTTTAGACTGTACTGTCTGGCTTTAATACGGGGCAACCTTTGCATTTTGCTGATGTGCTTATGATGTTTAAGCGCATATTAATTTTAAGATTCACATCCCACATACTGTTAACACGATACACTCACAGCTCTACTTCCTGTGTGCTCTTCCTATTTCTTAGCTTACAAAGTCATGCAGATTATACTGGTATACTGGGCATTCTTTCTTCACATACAACATATCACAAAGAAAATAAGTAAAATGCTTTTGCTGAAAGTAATTTGATGTGTATTAATGTATGTTGAGACTATTAATTTTTGTTTTTATTTCCATTGTCACTGGCTGTTTATTCACCACTCTATTGTCTCTACATATTCAAACTCCTGCCAGGGTTGGCATGCAGACTGTTGATGCATCACAAACATGGCAGGTCAGCTGTATACATTATTTTTATTTTTGACACAATCATGAAGTATATGAAGTAAATTTGTGCAGCTGTGAGGTTGTGTGCTCCGTGCACATGTCTAATGTATTTGAATTGTCAGCATTTTCAGTGGAAAGGTGTGATCACTGTATTGAGACACTGCCCTCCCCAGGATGCAGTGACCACTGACCGATTATAAATATTGGTATAGAGTGTTATATGCCCCTCCGCTGAGATTGTAGGGAGGGTTCGCCAGTTATGTTAAATCAAAGGCCAGTATTGTTTGCATTTTACATAGGCTAGTAAGTTGCAAGTTGATAATGGAACATGTAATGTTCTGATTTAAGAGAGGTTTTGTTATTTGGAGGTTGTTAAGGGGTTATCATGCTAATGTTGAATTCACCTTAGAGGTATTAGTATGTTACACTTCGTGAGAGGTTATACACTTGTCAGTTTGAGTACTCTGAGGGAAAAGGCACAGTTTTGTTTGTCAGAAAAGATTAGACCTTGTGTTGTACCTTGACTAATAATTCTTCATGAGGGTCCTGCTTCTTAGTAACCATGCATTCAAATCCAGGAACAAATGAACAATGGCAATAGGCTATCGCTCTACCAAAAATAAAATAATCTGTCATTGCCTGGCTGGATGTATTCTTTAATAGAACAGCACAAAGTGTGGGGCATGCAATGTAACTAGTTAATTTCCAGTATTGTTAAGCAATGGAACTGAAGATGTGCAAGCCCAGTAAACAGCACGAATTCTATAAAGTTTCTCTACTGCCTCATGCATATATGACGCACATTCTTGTAAACATATTGATTTATTATAAGAACAGTTGAAATACTCTGTTCATGTCAGAAGTCTGTATCAGCTGGGTTAAGTGGGAAATTTTAAGGACTCATGATTGCCATTCATGGCGAGTAAACAACTCTGCTTGAACTGCATGTACATGCAATTGATGAATCGGTGAAATATAGCTTGGCTGCAGGTTAGTCTGCTTAGGCTGACTTTTCAGCTTCTCCTGCACTGCACTGATATATGTAACTCAGTTAGAATGGACATTATGTTTTACCATACTGTGTATACACTATATGTTTGACTTTGTGAGTTATTCTATATGTTAATATGTTTTCTTGCCTATAGGGACTGGGTTGTGGCTGAAAATGGTTCTTAGGTGTACACCTGCCGAGTTACTGAGGAAGGAAATATGCAGGCATTTGCATAGCTGCAGCTCCTCTCAGAGGTGTGACATCTGCATGGGTTTACTCCTGTCTTGTCTAAATATAGCTACACAACCTGCTAGGAGTATGCGATATACATAGATTTTACTTATTGGTCAGGTTTTTCCTAGGCCTATTCCCAGGATTAACTGCATGGATCCTTCAAGATTTCCACCTCTAGCAGGTATCATTATAAGCAGTCAATGTCAGTGATGCCCCAGTTACCACAGTCATCTTTGATGTTGAAGGCTGTGGGTTCTATTTCCCCAGTGGGTAGATGGATTGCTGACATTACAGAGCAGCATAAGTGGGGTGACTCACTCCTGAGCGTGGCCATCGTTTGGATGAGATGTTAAGTTGCGGTTCCATCTGCTTGATTTGGTGGTAGCTCAGGTAGATGTTAGAGATCCCATGGCACTTATAAAATAGAGCAGAGAAAGCTCCCCAACGCCCTGGCCAAATTTCCCTTAGTAGTGTAAATATCACCTAAAATCAGGCTGCTGGCTTAGTGGGGCTAATGTGGTTAACAAAGAATAAATAAATAATATGCTGAAACATTAAGTTTCAGCAGTATTTGATTTGTGATATACAAGTACTAAGCAAGTAACACTACATAAACTATCAGTAACCAAAGATTATAAATAAATGCAAAACAGTGTTTTAATTCAGCGAGCAGGTGACATTCACTTATGTTTTGCTTTAACTTGTATGGTTTGCATGTTTTTGTTTGGGGGGGGTACAACATCTCATTCAGGTGTGTGTGTGTGCGTGTGTGTGTGTGTGTGTGTGTGTGTGTATACAAACCTATGATGTGAAGAAAGGGCTTGTAAAGTAAAAGGAATGGTAATATACCATATCCATGAACAGAAGGTGACTTGATAACTGCGTTCTAGTTTTTGAAACAGTTCATCTCCCAAAAAAACATGACAGCATTGACAATATCAAGCAGTATTAAGATTCTTAACTAGTAAGAGTCCAACTATCTACAAAAGTCAGATTTGTACGTTGTATGATTTATATATGTATGTATCCTTTGTTGACCATGTTAGTACCACTATGCTAGCAGGATCTTTCCAGGAGACTTTGGCCAGGGCATCGTGGAACTTTGCCCTACTCTTTTCAGAAGGTGTTGTGGGCTCTTTTACATCTACTTGAGCTATCACCAAATCAAGCAAATGGGGCCTTGGTTTACCATCTCATTCAAAGGATGGCATGCTCAGGGGTGCAGCATCCCCATTATACTGCACTACAGTGTCAGTACTTGATCCTTCTTGTGTGAGAATAGAACTCTCAGCCTTTTGCGAGAATAGAACTCTCAGCCTTTTGCTCCAAAAGCAAGTGTACTTCCTGCTACACCACTAACAGTGATGTGAGAGCACAGCAGGCATAGAGTTGTGCAGTATTAACATCTCAGTTAATTGTGATCTCAGTTAATTGTGATTTCTGGCTCGGTGATTGATTAAATTGTTACACCCATCTTGTCATGGTATAGCTGAATGTATTGTATTCATCTGCCATCACTGTGGTACTTTGCTATGGTATGTGTAATTTGACAGTTTGAAATACTTAAAATAAAGAAAATACATTTAACCTAGTAAGCCTACACCTGGCTGACTAAGCTCTGGGTTTAAGGAATCATGTTGAAAAATACATCATATAAGTTATTATTTTAATGTGTTGTGTTTATGCCCTTTGCAGACTCTAACTTATGACCTTCTCCAAGAGCACTATATTGCTCATTTAAAATGCTAAGGCATGGACAGACAAATACTTTATTCTGTTTCATCTGTTTTACTTTTCCTCTTTATGTACCGGGCTCTAACATTTATTGTATTCTTTTAGCATTCTGACTGCAGTTAATGCCATGCATTGATGCAGACCACAGACAGAATGAATTCCACTTCTTGTATCACCTTCATATGTTGCAATCCCTCAGCTGACAATTTATTGGCCAACTGCAGTACCTTTACATTGAGTGTCCCTGGTACACTGTCAGGGACAGGGGTGCATCAGTGGTGGTTGGGGTTGGAGGAAGTATTAAGCAGCTTGCATCATCAAATGTGCTGGCCTTCCATGCTAGGGAGGATTTTTTTTTCTAACATGATGGAACTAATGACATCATCTCCCACATACAGTATCTGCAAGCACTACCCCCTCCCTCAAGGTCACTTTTATTGCAGATCTTTCATGATTATAGCATACCACCAATATCAGGGATGTGTCTTCACTACAGACAGAAACCCCTTCCTCTGTCCAAGAATGGGTTAGCTAATAAAGCTGTTCGCTTCCACCTTTTCTTCCCCAGCTACTCCAGTACCAAGCTGCTGATCATCTCAGGTTATCAGGTTCAAAGTAAAGGTTCCATCCTTCTATGCAATGAAGCCAACACATACTTCCTCATACACATAGGCCAAGGTGCAAGGTTGAGTCTTTTTGTATGTTGTAATCTGACAGTGTAACCATCTTCTAGTAGCTTGCTACCTTGTCCTGTGTCTGAGAGGAAATGCAAATATTTGTGAAAAATTTTACAGCAAGACCCTAATTCTAGAGGCTCTACCCAGTGACACCAGTGACAACATGAAAGCCGAGCTTTGGGACAGATAGGGCATTCTTCTAGACCATCAGAAGAAACAACTAGAAGATGGTATGTTTCATTGAGTCACTTGTTACTTAATTTTTTTGAAGATTCAATATCATTTTGGAAAATGTCATTGAATATGTTGCCAGCTGAATTTTGGTTTTCGTATCTGTTCCTGGGATGTCATGCACCAGCAAGGTGATCTTTACATGGTCTAATTACATAGTTTATTTTCCAAAAATCCTTGGACTGGTTTCCTGTCTGACTGAGATCTTCATCTATATCTAATCTGTTTAAGCGAGCAAGGAGCGAGTTACAGTATGCTAATAA
Source organism: Protopterus annectens (assembly GCF_019279795.1). Classification (NCBI taxonomy): domain Eukaryota; kingdom Metazoa; phylum Chordata; order Ceratodontiformes; family Protopteridae; genus Protopterus; species Protopterus annectens. Next base: position 60,720,820 of record NC_056743.1, on the reverse strand, counting down.
CTAGAGTGCATCCAGCTCTCAGAAAATCCAACCCAATTGCCCACTGCAGAATAAGCATTTCAGAGCATTTAACCATCTTCTGGTGAGAGGTCATAGGAGGAGCAAGATGGAATGTAGCCTTTGAACTCTCACTCTGAGGAGATAGTTTATCCCTCAAATGAATGTTATATAAATGCTGGATATAGGTCTAAAACTGGACAAATGCAAGCCTAAGAGGTCATGAGATGTAAGAATGTAAATACTCTGTCCATAAACCAGTTTTAAGTAACTTTCCAAGTAAATGGGAGGTTTGAAACCTAGGGAGTAGTTCTCCAGAGGAGTATGGCCAAGTATTAGGTTGTTAAAATATCTCTTAGCAAAGATGAATACCCTTTGGTCCTCAGTGATGACCTTAGTCTGGAACATAATTTGCCCATTGATGTAGGCAGGATTGTACCAGGGGCTGATTCTGAGTAGGTAAACCAAACCATTATTTCACATTATCTATAGAATTCAACTCTGTCCAATATAAAATTGGGAAATACAAGAATGAATGTCCTGAATTATTCAGGGTGGTTGAACCATAGCAAGGAAATGCCTTATGTTGGCATACTTGTTGAGAAAAGAATCTGACTATCTCATAATTTTGTGAAGAAAAAAATATTCAAGCAGCAAGACAGGTTGGACTGCACAATCTGCCAAGCACTCAGAAAAGCACTGCTCAAAGGTTCAGTACTGTGGAAGTCTCATTGGGCATGAAAGATGCCATGTCATATGGGATTTCCATGTGATAAGATAAAGGGCATAATGCTAGTCTAGACAAACCTTAATTTCTGGAAGGTATGTCCTTCACCATCTGCTGTCCATGTTTCATCCCAGCCATTATAGAAGTTCTAATTCATGGTCAAACCATTGTTCTTTCTTTGTGACAAGCCGGGGATGTCTACAGACTGGAGAGTAGTAATGAAAGAATTGGTTATGTATGTGTTGTAGACCACAACAAGTGAATCTGTTCATTCATGAAAGATGTAAGCATTCCATTATGTTAAATGGGCTCCGGTCCCTTAGCATTTTTAAACACCTTTATTGAATGATCACTTCTGCTATAGACAAATTTATATTTATATGAAAGTAATTAAACCATATTAACAAGATGTTCATTGTGTTTCACTGTTGCAGTCCTTTAAAAAATGAGTTATCTGGCTCCCGGTAGCCCACAGTCAGCCAGAATTCCAAAGTCCTTGGTATATGACGTCGGCTGCCTTCGGTTTAAGCCTGACGTCAGGTACAAAGGAAAGCAGCCAACGTCATTGCTTCAGTCTTTCTTGCAGTGGGGCCTGAAGCAGAAGCTTGCATGAGTGCCGGTCGGCAGAGTACCTTTTTGTATTCCGACTGCTTAGTTGAAGACATCCTCAGTCAAGTACCCCATTGGGGACCCTCTTTTCTTGCTTTAACGAAAGTCAGAGAAAGTTAATAACTGTCTTGCCTGTGGAAAACAGATTCAGCACCGTGATTTTCACTCCTATTGTATCACTTGTTTGAACCTTGAGCACAACGTCCCTAATTGCGTTCTTTGTGCCTCTTTCAACCCGCGTACTATTTGCCGTAGAGCTAGGATTTTGTTTAAACATTTTGGAGTTTGGCCCAAGTTCGTCGGTATGGCGTCTTCTGGTCTCCTGATTTCAGATGTTCCTAAGAAGCACAAGGATAAGGACCACAACAGGCTTAGGGTCAAATTATCTGACGACGTCCCTGTTAAGTTGGATGTCAGCCCAGCGGTAGTCAGTGAAGCGCTTTCTTTGCCCCTGCAGTCAGCGGATGTTCAGCAGCAGGCATCTGCGGAGACCTTTTTCTGAGTCCTCCATACTGCTGGCTTCCACTTCGTCTTCTGACCCTCCGCCAGTCACCACCTCTGATGGATCCAGAGCCGCTAAGCAGGCGCTCACTTCAGAGGCCTCTTTTCTCCACCCATAGACCAGATCCAGACCAGCAAACTTGGCTCAGACTACTGCGGTAACTAGGCCTCCTGAGTCCCTCCAATTTTCTAGCTGGCCTTCCAGCCGAAGATCTACTCCTTAGCAGGTGCCGCCCCTCACAAATGCCTCAATCTCAGATGATTAAGATGGCTAGTGATCTCTTGACCCTTAAGGGCTCTCAGCCTCCTCCTCCTAAGAGGGCTAGGGAATTTTTGTCTGCCTCCGACTCTGAGGTTTCCAGCACATTTGCTGATGAAGCGGGAAACTCACAACTTTTTTCTGGTTTTGAGGATTCTGATGTGGAAGACTCCATCCCATCTGCCTTCCCTCCAGAAGATTTTTCTTTTGGAGATGCTCTGAATACTCTTGGGAGCATTTCAAATGGGAAAATCAGGACTACCCTCAGTCTAAGAAATGGATTAGAGAATTCTTGGATTTTCCACAGCATAAGCCTTTGGCTGCCCCTCTGGTTTTGGACGTTGATGATGTTTTCATGGAGAATTCTTTGACTCCTAATTCTGTTCCTCCTGCTCACAGAAAGCCTGACCAGTATTAGAGTTCCTGATTCTCATCCGTTCCTTTTCAAGAATCCTACTGCTTATCCAGGGATTATTTCTCAGGGTCCTAAAGATGTTAAAGCCACAGTTGATAAAAATCCTATTCCTTCTGACAGGGAATCTAGGGCCTTGGATAGATGGGGCAAAAAAATTTATACTTCCACCCTGGCTATTAGGTCTGTTAATTATCTATCTCATATGCTTATTAACAGCATACTTTGGAGGCCATTAAGGCTAAAATTGCTGGTGTTCCTTCCCTGATGGAGAGTAAGGACAAGCAAGACTTATTGACTTGTGCAACTCTTGTCACTAAACATTCTCTACATTGTGGTTTCGACACTTTGGAGGCTTCTTGCAGGGCTGCAGTCACTGGTTCTGTTATTAGAAAACATGCTTGGCTCAGGGAACAGCCCCTTTTTGAACCTGTTAAATCTAAATTACTGGATGTGCCTTTGCACAAGGACAGTCTTTTTGGTAGCAAAGCAGAAGAGGTGTTGAAAAAGTTGGGGGATACAGTCAAATCTATGAAAACTGTTAAGGATTTACTGCAAGTTCAGCCTCCTCGTTTTAGTAGACATTACCCTTCTAAGAACTGGACTTTTCCTGACCCTAGTAAACAGGGTCGCACTAGGCCTAGGGGTTACAGGTCTTCTAGGGGGCAGACTTCCACCCCTCAAAAGGCTAAGCACTGGCAGGCTTTCTCTTCAAAATCAGGGAGTTCTAAGCAAACTTCCGAAAGCAAGCATTCCCAATGACTTTGGCCTTCCCCTGCCTGCCTAGGATTTCCTTTGGGGGGAAGGTTAGCTATTTTTGCAGATCTCTGGTACATCAACACAGATGACAAATGGGTGCTCAAAATAGTATCCCAAGGCTACAACTTTTCATACCTAACCGGTTAACCAAGTATACCCAGATATCCCCACCTCTTCAAAGGGCAGAAGCAGAAAAACAAGTTTCTTCTTTGCGAAACCTGGGAGCAATGGAGCCAGTTCCTGCAATACAGATAGGCCAGTGTTTCTACTCAAGACTTTTCCTGGTTCCTAAAAAAGGGGGCACCTGGCACCCTGTTCTAGATTTGTCCATTCAAAATACTTTTCTGGTGATTCCCAAGTTCAAAATGCTCACTCTTCAGTAGTTGCTGCCAATGCTAGCCAAGGATTCCTGTCTGGTGACTTTGGATCTCAAAGAAGCTTATTTGCACATCCCAATAAGGGAAAGCTGCAGACAGTTCCTTCGCTTCAGGGCAGGGCAGGGAACAGACACTTCCAATTCTCTGCTCTGCCATTTGGCTTATCTACTGCTCCCAGAGTTTTTACAAATTGCCAGGCTCCAGTCACTGCTTTTTGCAGGCAAAGAAACATCCAAATTTACCCTTACTTCGCGACTGTCTTATTCAAGCAAACTCACCAGAGCAACTTCTAAAGGATTTGGACTTTGTAAAGAACCTTCTCACCTCTTTGGGCTACACTATCAATGAACAGAAGTCAAAATTGGTACCCACGAGGGAGATTGTATTCCTGGGAGCGAGTCTGAACACAGCCGCCCAGTTGGTATCCCTCCCTCAAGAGAAACAAATGGATCTTTCAAATTATTTCAAGAATTTGGCAAGCATGACCCAGCTCTCTGCAAGGCAATTCCTGCAAGTCCTGGGATTCATGGCTTTTATGTATTCTGATGATTCCATATGCCAGCCTGGCTCATAATTTTAAACCTTTCTCAACAGGTGGTTGAGGTCCTTCGTGAGTCCAGGAGGCCTAGCACTAGGAAATCTTACGCAGATAAGTGGAAAAGATTCTCCATTTGGATGCAGACTAGAGGGGAAGACCCTACTCAACCTACTCTTCCCCTTATTCTTGACATGCTTGCTTAATGGTGGACTTTCCTTTTCTTCTATCAAGATTCCTGCTTCAGCTATTTCTGCTCATTGTTCCTTTGAGCAACCCATTTTCTCTCATCCTTTGATGAAACAGTTCCTCAGGGGAGCTAGCAATTTAAAGCCTCCCAGAAGGGCACCTACTCCTGCTTGGGATCTTAATTTTGTACTTGAGAAACTTACTCTGCCTCCTTTTGAACCAGCTGCCTCAGCAGACATGAAGTTTCTCTCCTGGAAAACTGCCTTTCTCTTGGCTATTACTTCAGCTAGAAGAGTTTCTAAGCTGCTGGCCTTAATGGCAGTAGAGCCTTTTATCTTCCATGTGGATCGGGTTTCTGTTCGAACTAATCCCTCTTTTATGCCTAAGGTGGTTTCTAGCCCGTCTCTTAACCAGTCTATCCACCTGCCTACCTTTTTTCCTAATCCTCAGAATAAAGGAGAAAGGTTACTGCATTCCCTGGATGTGCATAGACAGCTTAGATTTTACCTGGACAGGACTAAACCTTTTTGAAAGTCGGATCAGTTGTTGGTCAGTTTTGCTCCTGTAGCTCAAGGCAAAGCTATTTCTAAACAAGCCATTTCTAAGTGGATTGCTCATTGTATTCACTTTTGTTACTTACAGCATGGAAAGGTCCCTCCCATGGTATTAGGGCCCATTGTACTAGGACAGCCTCTACCTCAGCAGTTTTTTTAAGAGGTGTACCTACTAGTGACATCCTGGAAGCAGCTACCTGAACTTCTGAACACACTTTCACTAAACATTACAATTTACCCTTGTTTTCTAAGTCCAGGGCTGGTTTTGCCACTGCAGTGTTGCAGGGCATCCTTACCAACCCTTAAGAAGTGGGTGTTCCTCCTCCATTTTTTTTTTCCTGGGCTTTGAGAATCAACCCATTTTGTAAGGACTGCAACAGTGAAACATGATGAACATAGTACAGTTGTGTACTTTCTGACCCTTTTCTAACAGTTTTTTCAAATTACTTCCCATCTTGTAAATAAATGTTGGTTTAGATCCTAAAATATCTAGCTTCTCCTGATCGGTCAGTAGTATATGCCAATTTCTAATCAGAATGAACTTTCGGAACTCAGGTCAGAAGTTACATTGCTGAGAGGTGAGGTCAGCAAGTTCCTTAGCTTGTTCAACACTTTAGGATTTTGTAAAGGAGAGTTGCTGGATAGTGACACGGCCGATGGGGCAGCCGGTCACAACAACATCCTAAGCAACAGTATTACGAAAAACTTTAAGGTCGGACCAGGATTGGTCAATGTACATATGGACAAGATGTTATCTCCAAAACAAGACTCTCTTATAGCTACTTCCTCACCGGAGATGACTAATGGTCAGATACCAAGGTCTCAACACCAGGAAGGTATTGATTTGCCAGTTTTTCAGGATCGTTTGGAAAATACCAATAGCAGACTAGCAGTTACTGATTTTACGTTTGACTTTTCATTTGGTAATCTTACTAAAGAAGCTAGGAGAACAGGTACAAAGCCTAAACACAGTCAACAAATACGGACCTATGCATAAGCCAATGCTCTTGGCAACAGTGATAAAGGTACTGTGTTTATTAATTCTAACAAAGAACAAACTAAGTATATGAATGTGCGTGAAAGTAAGAAAAACTCTCTGTTTTGAAAGACTTTTTTGGTACGCATTGTGTTTTTGACAACAACAGTGAAGATCATTCTAAAGAAAAATTTAACTCCAACAAGTACAAAGGGACATTAAAATATATGATTTACCTGTTTGGTAAAAAACTGAATGCTATAAATGCTATAAAGCTAGATAATGCATATTTATCACACTGCATTACTTTGAACATAATGCCATTGGGTTTACTTTTCCACAAAACACCAATGGGAATTGATTTAACCAATGAAATGCAATGTGAATTTAACAAGTTATTTGATGCATTTGGTATGGAATATATGAAACTGTTAATTAAAAAAAAATGATGAAAAGTTATGTAAAATTATTAGCGAAGTAGAACAGATGAATGAAATTATATTAAAGGATTTAATGTTTGAAAATTGGGAAAAGTTGTATTTTAAACAATTTGAGTTAGCAGAATCTAGAACAAAAAAGGCTTTTGATAGGAAAAGTAAAACAATACATAGAGATGCTGAACAATGCAAAAAAGGTAGAGTACTACTGGGGGAGGGAACAGCGGATGGACGATATAGATACAAATTACACCAGGGAGGTCCCACATAATGCATCACCCCCTGAGAAGAGAAATGTTCGTCAGGCATACAAGACAGGGAATTACTCCAAGTGGAAAAAGGGGGAAATGTGCAAGAGGAAAGACACTCAACCCCCGAAGAAGTGGTAAATGAATCAACAGGAAGTACATTTAACAAGTATGCTCATGTCATAGATGATGAAGCTCAAATTGTACAGGAAGGAGCTACTTATAGCTACAGGAATTTTAAAATTTTTAATTACACTCAGGTTGGTTTGGACAAAGCACATTTCCGTTTGCTATCCAAGGGAATGAAATTTATACCCACTACACGCTTCCATGTTGTGGATTGTTTAAGTGATTTTAAACAATACATAAGGAAGTTAAATTTAGCATTAATGTTTAAGGATAGAAATGACAATGGGGCAAACCGTAAAGTTTTAAAAAAGAAAAGTTGTTTCATACCTATAATGAATTCTAATGTCCAGTTGTACGATAGACTGGTTACAAGGGAGTTATACCAGTTTAATAATAGGATTGCCAGAAGAAAATTCAAACATAATTTTACAAAGGAAGAAGCTGAGATTTTGGAGGAACTCAGAACAAATAGCAACATAAGAGTCATGAAACCTGACAAGGGCGGCGGTATTGTGATCTACGATGCCTTGGAATATAGTATTAAAATGCATGACATACTACATGGGTCAGGAAACTATTAAGTTACTTCTATGAATGAAGTTAACATTTCTTATAGAAGAATAGATCTACATATTGAGGAGTTTCTTTTGGACAGAAGAATAACAGAGGAATTATATAATTACTTAAGGGTAGAACATCCATTTATGGCGACCATAGTAGGTATTCCAAAATTTCATAAAAATGAATCCAATCCACCATTTAGACCAATAATTTCTGGCAGTAAATCCAAAACTTTCCCTTTAGGAGTAGCAGTGGACTCTGTGCTTAAACATATTTATGGGAAGGTTAAACACCTGGTCAAAAATTTGTGGGAATTTCAAAAGAATTTCCCTGTAGATATGGGAAACAAGGACCTGTTATTTACTTCCATAGATGTAATTGATCTATTCACGTGCATCCCTTTGATACAAGGAATGGAGGCCTTCACAAACAGTATTCAGAAGTACAGCAATTTAGACTGGGATAGAATTAGTCTGATTATAGAATTTATGTCAATAGTACGGGAACATAACTTTATCTGTTATGAAGGTGAAGTGTTTAGGCAGACTAACGGAGTAGCTATGGGGGCAGCTTGTGCCCCCATATATGCAAACCTTGTAATGCTGGATTGGAAAGAGGAGACCATTTTTAAAAGCGAGTATTTTGACAATATAAAATATTACTCGCGTTTCTTGGACGACATATATATATATATATATATATATATATATATATATATATATATATATATATATATATATATATATATTGTGGGAAGGAGACCAGTCGTCTTTCAACATTTTTTTGGAGTACCTTAATAGGAGTAGTGATTACTTAAAGTTTACTTCAGAAAGTAACACTACAGGAGTAGCGTACTTGGACACTCATCACAAAGGAAGGAAACTTAAGTCAAAAATACACAGAAAAGCTACTTTTTCCAACTCTTATGTTGATTTTAATAGCAATCATCCTAGGAAGTTAAAACAAAATATTTATAAGGGGCAATGCATTAGAGCATTGAGAATGACATCTAACTATATAGATATGATAGATGAAGTTAGTTACATTTCTAAATTATTTGGTGAAAGAGGATATGACTTGGATATGATGAGACAAATAAACACATATGTCATAAGTGAATGGGGGAAGAAGTACATCCTATTATTAGGAATGAAACTAAATATTGAAACAGCTATTAATGTGACAAGTAAAGAAGGAACCAACAATAAATCATACAGTAGAGCGTGCATTTTAGAATATAGCCCTTACACTAATCAGATCAAAGAAAATTCTGATTAGAAATTGGCATATACTATTGACCGATCAGGAGAAGCTAGATATTTTAGGATCTAAACCAACATTTATTTACAAGACGGGAAGTAATTTGAAAAAACTGTTAGAAAAGTAAGACAGGGAGGTCCACACACACTTTGAAATGTGACGCATGCCATCAGTGTTTTGCTATTAATGAAGAGACAGAAATGACATTGAAAAATATTAATAGGACAAAAATTAAATTTAAACAGGGTAATTGCAATACTAAAATGATGATATATTTAGCAAAATGTATGGTATGTCTATCATTTTACATAAAATTTTAGGAAAAGAATTTACTCTCATATATATAGTATAAGAACAAAAGATTTAAAAAATGCACAATATAAACATATAGACAGCCAGGGAGACAACCATCATTTTAAATTTGCTATTTTAGAAATTATGTCAAACAATCCAAGAGGTGGAAATATTAAAAATGTATTGGCATTTAAGGAGGTGTGGTGGCAGTTAACGGATGCTATGACACCACCAGGATTAAATGAGTACATTTCTGTTAAACCATTATTAGAAATAGCATGTTGAGATGCATTTTATGAAAACTAGTACATAATACTATTTTAACAACCATTAAATTTTAAGACAAACTATGTGTATGATATGAAATACGTTTTTTATTAATCCGTTATAGGAATTATTTATGTTAGGTTAATGATGTTTGGTATTTTATATGAAGTTTGTAGCTTTAAGATGCCGACAAAAATTTTTTTGGCGCCAAATGTGCATATTTAAATCTATGCTACCAGTTGTTTGATTGTTCTGATGAAGCTCACGATTAGTGGGTGAAAGTGCTTAACATTTCTTGGATTAAACCAGTTTTAACAGTTGGTTTGTGTAGGGAGTCATTTTGAACGTTGTTTGACATTGCTGGTTGTGAGGGGATGAGCGATCTCTTTAGCGTTCTGTTTCGCTATTTGTAATTTATATTTATACTGAATGCTTTTTTCAGTTTGTTACAATGTTCATTACTTAAAGAATAGTAGGTTTAGATTTTGATTTCCATTTTCTAGCAATTGCTTTTTTGACAGCCACAGAATTAAACATAACAAGGCCTTATGTCTAGGCAATTCAGATACTGTGTACAAACTCAAAAATAATTTCCTTAGTTACACTCATTTACTCACCCAGTACTCCTGACACAGTACTCTGTAGGGAATTTTTAAAGTCTGCCAACTCATTACACTTCCAAAACATACGATGATCTTCGTGTTTCACTCTTGCAGTCATCACACTTGGGTTATCTGCCTGCAGGTAGCCCTCAGTCGGCCTGAATACCAGAGACTTAATATTTCTGCGTCGGTTGCTGTCGCTCCAGGACTGATGTCAGGGGTATAAAACCAGGCAGCTGATGCCATTACATCAGTCTTTCTTGCCGAGGAGCCCAAAGCAGAAGCAGTTTACATGAGTGCTGGTCGGCTGCTACCTGAGTTTTCGTTTCCAAATTGAATCATCCGGAAGTCTTCTAAAGCTAAGTACCCCATCGGGGATCCTTTTTTTCTTGCTCTAACCTATGTCAGAAAAAGTTAACAATTGTCTCACCTGTGGAAAGCAAATACCACACCGAGATTTACATTCTTACTGCATCACCTGTTTAGACCCAGACCACTATGTACCTCTGTCAGTTTTTCGCTTTGTTAAATGCTCAAACCATTCATCGTCAGGCCCTTATTGTCGCTACATACTTTTGCTCTCGATCTCTGTATTCCAAAATGGCTTTGGTAAGCCATCCGACTACCGATTTTCCAAAAAAAAAGTAAGGATAAAGACAGAGACAGACCGCACAGGCCAGTACTCAGTGAGGTGCTTTTGCAGCCCCTGATGCCTGTTTTGATGGATTCACAGGCTGCTACTGAGACCCGTTCTGAGTCTGGTATGCCGCAAGACTCTTCTTTGACTACAGAACCTGCAGATGTTTCCACCTTGGATGGGTCCAGAGCCGCTGTGCAGGCACCAGCTTCTGAAGGAGTTCTTCGCACTACCGATACTTGACACAAACCGAAGACTTCTTTTGCCTCTTCAGTTCTGACTAAAACTACTGAGTTTTTAAGGCCAAGAGTATGAGCTACTCCTAAAAAAACGATGACCCTAACTCAAGCACGTAATTTCTTGCCACAACATCAAATGCTTAAAATGGCAGAAGACCTGTTTATGCTGATTAGGGGAAGCCAGCCTTCTGCTAAGAGAAAGACTTGTCCCCAGCAGCTTTAACAGACCAATAGTCCGACGACTCTGAGGTTTCTGAATATGAAGACATCCCTTTATCTGCTTATGAGGATTCAGATGCAGAGGAATCCATTCCCTCTGCTTCCCCTCCAGAGGATTTTTCTTTTGGTGAAACCCTACATACTTTAAGAGAGCATTTCCACTGGGAATGCCAAGACTACCCTCAGTCCAAAAAGAGACTCAGAGAATTTCTACATTTGCCACAACCTAGACCTTTAGCAATACCTCCAGTTGTGGATGATGTCTTTATGGAATCCAGCCTAACCTTCTGATGCTTTACCCCCTGCTCCAAGAAAACCCTGACTCTCATAAATTTCTTTTCAAAAACCCTACTGCTGATCCTGAGGTCATTTCCCAGGGGTCTAAAGGTATAAAAACAACTACAGCTAACAATCCCACTCCTTCGGACAGGGATTCCCGAGCTTAGACTGATAGAGTAAAAAATTATAAACCACTGCAACTCTTGCCATTAGGGCATTGAATTGCTAGTTTCACATGCTGAAATACCAGCAACATATTATGGAACTTATTAAGCAAAAATTAGCTACCTTTACAGACTGTGCAAAAAATAAAGAATTACAAGAGCTTATGCATTCTGCAAGCCAAGTCAGCAAGCATACTTTGCAATTTGGTTTTGATGCCCTAGAAGCATCTTACAGGGCAGCAGTCACTGGTTCTGTAATGAGAAGGCATGCTTGGCTTAAGGAGCAGACCTTGCCAGACCATGTCAAATCAAAATTGCTAGACCCTCCTTTGAACAAGGACAATCTGTTTGGCACCGAAGCAGAAGAGGTTCTAAAAAAGATGGAAGAAAAGGCTAAGTATATGCAGATGGTCAAAGATTTCTTGCAAGTGCAGCCTCCTAGATTCAGTAGGCATTGCCCCTCGAAACATTAGTCCTTTCCAGCCCCATCAAGGCCATCTCAAAGTAGACCCAGGGGGAAACAGCCCCCAGACTTCACTCTCAGGGTATGCAGAGATCTAAGCAATGGAGTACCTCCACTTCAAAAACAGGGAGTGCTAAGCCACCCCCTTAAGGAAAGAATTCACAATGACTTCTCTATTCCTCTCCTCACCTCTGCCCAACTGCTTGTGCCCCTAGGAGGAAAACTTGCTCATCATGCAAAAAAACTGGACCTCCATCACCAAAGACCGATGGGCCTCCAACATTGTATTCCAGGGGTACAAATTTTACTTCCACTCACTGCCAACCCCAAAAGGGTTCCCCGACCTTCCTCCAAACCAGTGGGCATAGGCACAAAATCAAATTCAATCCCTGCTCTCCATAAGGGCAATTCAGCCTGTTCTGGCAGAACAGATAGTTCAAGGGTTCTATTCCATACTTTTCCTGGTACCCAGAAAAGAGGGCACTTGATGCCCAATCCTAGATCTTTCCTTTATAAACACATTCCTGGTGGTACCAAAATTCAAATTGCTCACCCTTCAGCAGCTTCTTCCTATGCTGGACAAAGATGCCTGGTTAGCCACCCTAGACCTAAAAGAAGCCTATCTGCACATCCCTATCAGGGACTCATGCAGGCAATACCTACATTTCGGGCAGGATCTATGCATTATCAGCTCTCTGTACTTCCCTTTGGCTTATCCACTGCTCCCAGAATATTCACAATATGCTTGGCTCCAGCCATTGCTTATTGCAGACAGAGAATAATTAAAATGTACCCATACTTGCAGGATTCCAGGATTCAGGCAGACAGGAACAGCTGTTGCAGCACTTGACATATTTGTAAAGAATCTTCTAACCTCCCTGGAGTACACTATCAATGAAAAGAAATCAAAACTAGTCCCCAGTCAAAAGATTGTATTCCTGGGAGCAAGCTTGGACACAACATCCCAGATGGCATTCCTTACTCCAGAAAAACAAGCCTGACAGGCTACTTTGCTCAAATGTCGACCAGAACCCAGCTATCTGCAATGCAAATCCTACAGGCCCTAGGGTTCATGGCCTCTTGCATCCTACTAATTCCATATGCCAGACTGCATATGAGGAAACTTCAATGATACTTAAGTCTTTGGTGCCAACATTCTCAGGACCTGGAAACCATCATACCTATCATACCTTGTCTAAGGACAGAGTTCTTTTGGTGGGCAGCAGCATGCAACCACAACAAGGGACTTCCCTTTATTTAACCCACTCCGCACAGACCCTAACCACAGATGCATCAGACTGTGCCTGTGGGGGGGGGGGGGGGGGCACCTGGATGACAAGTGCATTCAGGGCCACTGGAGCCCAAGTCAATCTCATGTGCCCATCAACCAAAAAGGGATGCTAGCTGTTCAGCATGCTCTGACAGCTTTCAGGTCCCTACTCTCACCAGGACCCCTGCTGATAAAAACAGACACCACAGTTATGTGGTACATCAACAACTGGGTGAATACACTCTTACTCTCTCTGCAGGCTAGCCATGGGCCTGTGGCACATGGCCTTGAACAAGCAGCTCCATCTGCAAGCTCAGTTCCTGCCAGGCAAATATAACTCTGGCAGACAACTTAAGCAGAAATCTCTTAGACCCACACGAGTGGGCAATTAGACCCCAGCACCTTCAGTATTCTAATCCAGAATGGGGGACCCAGAGGTGGACCTCTTTGCCTCCCCCTGCAGTCACCAGCTCAGCAAATTCTGCACCAGGACACCTCACAGCTGGGCCTGAAAAGTGGATGCCCTATCCTTCCAGTGGGAAAACCTCTCAATATATGCATTCCTGCCTCTTCTCTCAATAATATTACTCAAGATAAAATGGGACAAACCAAGAGCAGTCCTGATTCCCCAGACTGGCCACGCCAGCACTGGTACCCACTACTGTGCAGCCTGGGACCTACCCCAGATCCCAACCCTCCTCACTCAGCAGGGGGGACAGATTTTGCATCCACAACTACAAACCATGAATCTTGCAGCCTGGCTTATTCCTTAAATTCTCCCCCATTGATCAGCCTAAGCAAGCAGGTACTGGACGTTGTTCTTGAAGCCAGAAGGCCAAGTACAAGGAAATCCTATGCTGATAAGTGGAAAAGGTATTGTTCCTGGACTGTCTAAAAGAGAGGACACAACACTGCCCTACTTACCTTAATCCTGGATTACCTAGCAGACCTACTCCACAGAGGCTTATCCTTCTCCTCCATTGAGATCCATGCCTCTGCCATTTTGGCTCATTATAACACTGAGCCACCTCTATTCTCTCACCCTCTTATCAAACAGTTCCTGAGAAGGGCAAACAACTAAGGCCACCAAGGAGAGCACCCACCCTTGCTTGGGACATTAACTTTGTACTGGAAAAGCTCATGCTACCCCCTTTTGAGCCTGCAGCGTCAACAGAGTTAAAATTCCTCTCTTGGAAAACAGCCTTGCTTCTAGCCATCACTTCAGCTAGAAGAGGATCTGAGCTACAAGCATCTTATGGCTATTGAACCCTTCATTATTTTCCATACTGACAGGGTGCCCCTAAGGACTAACCCTTCCTTTATGCCTAAAGTGGTGTCCACTGTGGCTCTCAACCAATCTATTAATTTGCCAACCTTCTTCCCTAATCCTCAAAATAAAGGGGAAAGGATCCTACACTCCTTGGATGTGCACAGACAGCTCAGATTCTACCTTGATAGGACTAAGCCCTTCAGGAAATCTGAAAAGTTACTAGTCAGCTTTGCACCAGGGGCAGAGGGCAAGGCCATTTCAAAACAATCAGTCTCCAAATGGATAGCACATTGCATCCATTTCTGCTACAAGCACTATGGGAAACCAACCTCTCAAGGGGTCAGAACACATTCCACTAGGCAACTTCTACATCTACAGCATTCCTTAGGGGGGGGGTCCCTACCTGGGACATCCTGGAAGCTGCTACTTGGAGTTCTGTACACACCTTTACCAAGCATTGCCACCTACCTATCTTTTCCAAATCCAGGGTGGGTTTTGCAACAGCAGTCCTGCAGGGCATACTAGCCAGCCCCAACTCTTCTTGACTGCCTCTACCCTTTCTTCAGCTTTGGGAATCAACCCAAGTGTGATGACTGCAACAGTGAAACACGAACATAGTACAGTTGTGTACACTTAACATAAATGTAGATGTTTAAGTGTATTCACTGTTGCAGTCCTGGTGTCCCTCCCTCCAGCCCCCTTGTCTCTCTCTCTCTCCTCTCTGTCTATTACTCACCCCCTTCAGGGGTATTGGTATTTACTTTTTACTGGTGGTGTTTTCCCCCGCCATAACTTTGCTCCCTGTTGGGAGTCTCCTGACATTTGGGGCAAGAAAAACTGATGCAATGGCGTCTGCTGCCTGTTTTTATACCCCTGATGTCCTGACGTAAGTCCTGGAGTGACAGCAACTGATGCAGAAATACTACGTCTCTGGTATTCGGGCCGACTGAGGGCTACCTGCAGGCAGATAACCCAAGTGTGATGACTGCAATAGTGAATGCACTCTTAACATCTATCTTTATGGTAAGTTGTACACAACTGTGCTTTCCCCATTACCTCTTCTCCATCGCACCTTTGGGTCTCTCAGCATTTGATCAGATCAGTTTCTTGAGATGTCTAGTTGAAGACACCAAGCTTAAGAGAACCAGGAAGTGGTCAGTCCAAGAGGATGGCTGTACAACAGAGTCCTGGGCTTCAAGATAAAGTTGGAGCATCAATTTCTATGACCAAATTTATAGGTAGCAGTGGTAATCTCATGAGTGAAGCTAAAGCTGTCCAAAGAGCTAAGGAGGTTGGTGTTATGTCTACCAGTGTTGTCATTGGTCCAAACATCATTTATAGGGCTGTTAGTAACAAGAGCCTTTTGAGAGAGATGCTTCACAAACAGGTCAAAAATGTGATTTATCTGGGTCTCCATTATAAAGGCTGAGCCACACTCATAACTCACTTTATGGACTGTCCTTGCCGAGTATCAACCAAGCATTAGAGAATAGCCCAAGAAAAGTCTAGGGGTTAGGACAATCATGTCAGTCAAAGATCTTGGTTTAACTGCAGAGGTGCAATCACAAGGTAAGCACATCTTCAGTGCCACTAATGTTTTAGTTTCTCATGGTGATGGAATATTCTAACCAATGCAGAATATCCTAATTCAGAGTGATCAATGTTCCCTGACCCATTCTATGGCTCATTGCTATCCACAATCTCCTAATTCCAAGATACATATTAGGAAATCCAAACAAAAAAGGGATCAAAGAGGCCGTTTTCAGAGGACATCCCTATATAGAAGTTTTTTAATCAAACCCACTTTTAGAAATGACAAGGATTAAATAAAACTTAAGACAGTAAGTGTCAAATAATCAGATCATAACAGGACTGTAGTAAACACAGTAAGTTAAAAATCAGTGCAGTCTCTTAAATGTTACTCCAAACAGATGGACATTCTATCTAATTTATGGAAGTCTATTTAATTCCCTTAAAGTGTAGGTAAAACTTTAAGAAAAAGTAGCTGCAGACTCGATGACTGATCAAAGAAGCCTCACAACTCAGTCCTGAAATTTTCACTTGGATGTTGCAGTAATCATTAACAGCAAGGGTGTTTACTAAACTTCTCAAATACCCATGTGAAAAAAACAAAAGTTGTTACATAGCAAGGGACATTCCAGTGAATATGATAAAATGCAATATATAACAATGACTTGTATAGTCATACTATTAAAATTATGAAAGTAATAGGAAATAAAGATTCCTAATCAGAAGACTATAGTAACAGGAATTCAAAGATCCAACTGAAGTAAGAGAAACCCAATCAAAGCAAAATAAAACTGAGCAGGGACGTGACTAAAAACCCAGAACAATAATATCCACTTATTTAAAAACAGATACATCCATATTTAATATAATGACAAAACGTTCTCTGATTCCACAAATACAGCAGAACAAAATGAAATATGTTCAGAGTTTAAGACATGAATACTGAATATTACTTAATGCCAGTAGAGCAGGATGTCTAATTTTAGTGAAAAAAGCTAATCAAGATGTAGTAAAGCTGAGTATTGATATCAAAAATGTAATTGACATTCGTCCCTCTCTAACAAAGATGAAAAGCAGGCAGGGTATTTTTAGATGCTTTTCTCCACAGAAACACATCAGGATGGATAGCAGCATCATAAAATATAAACAAACTATTTCTGACAGACCTTACATCCATGCTTACACCTCAACAGCGTACTACAAAATGGCAGTCGGGCTCGCATGTGCTCTGTATTTATACACTTATGCGAGCCCTTGGATAGCTTCTTAAAGGTACATACACACACATTGATCTACATGCTCCCTCGTAAAAGGATTGCTCTTAGTAAAAATAAGAGTTAGATATGCAATATTATAAATAACAGAGTTAGATATGCAAGATTAAATATAACAGAGTTAAATATGCAATATTATAGACATTAGAAACAAAACACAATGTTCATGTACAAGCTGCTGTGCATCTGTTACACATTCTGGAGATATGACTGGATCTCCTAACATAACTATTTGTCTGAATTTAGCAACAGCGAGAGTCTTCAGTGAACAACTCGTATCAGAAACTTCTGGATTCGTCACAGGAACGGGAATATTCTCTGGAACTTCCTCTGGAATTGGAACACTGGACAACTCACTCTGAGATGGTCTCTCACAGGCTGTGTGCTGTAGTATAGGCTTGGACACCGGTCTCAAATGTTTCCGATTCCACCTAAACTCTGCTCCTTGTGATTCCACAACATACAATCTCTGCTCTGGGCAAATACACTTCACAGCTTCAATCTGATCATAACCCTTGGATGTTTGCATCCTTATAATTTCTCCTTCTCGTAATGGAGTAAACGGTTTGCTGGTCTTATCATAGTAAGACTTGTTAAATGCTTCTTCAGCAGATTGCCTTTCACTGACCTGTTCTTAACACATGGAACCAACAGTTGACTACTGATTGGTAATGTGGTTCTGGTTCATCTCGACAGAAGTCTCTGGGCAGGTAAACCAAGATGTTTATCATGAGGAATGTTTGAGATTCAAGTGATTCAGGAAAACATCACTGTTGTCTCATTTTGACTTCTCTATTAACTATTTTGCACTTTGAACTGCATGTTCTGCCAAACCAGTGGGCTACTCGTGACATGAGCAAAGTCCCATTCTTCAGCAAATCATTTGAACTATTGGCTTGTACACTGCATGCCATTGTCAGAAATAACTTTGTGTGGACTACCATGCACTGCGAAATGATGCTTCATCTTAGTAATGACAGTACTGGATGCTAGATTAGGAAGTAGGTCAATCTCGAACCAATTGGAATAAGAGTCTACTAACACCAAGTAATGTTGACCATTCTACTTGAAGATGTCAGTGGCTAATGTCAACTAAGGTAGTTCAGGATTCTGGTTCAGCTGAAGTGGTTCTTTCTGTTGATGTGGCTGAGTACTATTTCTCACAGAACAAGATAAAAGTACTCTTTCGATGACTTGTGACATAGATGGACAAAATACTAGTCCTCTCGCCTTCTTTTGGTAGTCTGTTCCTGGGTGACCATGATGCAAGATAGTAATGTACTCTTGTTGCAAGGACTTTGCAACAATGACATTCAGACCTTTCACAATGATACCTTTGTCAGACAAAATCTCATCTCTGCATGGAAAATAAGGTTATACTTCTTGAGGTAAACTAGACCGCTTTGATGGCCATCCTTAATTAAGTGGTTGATCCTTTGTTAAACTGGATCTGTGGCTGCATGATCTCTCAGCTCATCAAAATGTGTGGAAGAAAAGATTTCACTTCCATGACTTCAAAATCAAAGTTCTCATTCTCATGCTGTTCAGTGGTCTTTCAGGGTGATCTGGATAATGTATCGGCAAGATAAAGAAACTTTCCTTTCTTGTTGACAAAAATGAAATTATACTTTTGCAATCTCGCTGGAGCTGAATGCATAGGTTTCTCAAGATGGTGACTAGAGGTTGGTGGTCTGTTTCAATCTGGATAGGTCGACCATAAACATAATCATGGAACTTTAAACATGCAAACACAATTTTTAAAAGCTCTTGCTCTATCTGAGCATACTGCATTTCAGTTTGGGTAAGAGTTCTCGATGCATAGGCAATAGGTTGACCCTCTTGTAGAATGACTGCACTAAGACAAACTTTGAGGCATCGCATGAAAGAGCAGCTGGCCTTGAGTGTCATCTGACAGCTGGCGGACTAGCAACTCTCTGTTTCAGGACATCAAATGATCTTTGGTGTTGCTCTATACATGTCAGCTCTCCGAGTGGTGTTGCGATAGTTGGCTCAAGTCTGGAATGAACTTGCCAAGATAGTTAACCATGCCAAGAAAACATT
Source organism: Protopterus annectens (assembly GCF_019279795.1). NCBI lineage: Eukaryota > Metazoa > Chordata > Ceratodontiformes > Protopteridae > Protopterus > Protopterus annectens. The sequence goes on along the minus strand of NC_056743.1, from coordinate 60,701,721 downwards.
GCAGGGCTTGAACATTGTCTGGCTCTGGCATCTCAAGAATGGCTGTTTAGAAGGGTCGGGTCATAGGCTTGAACTGGTAAATAAATGACCAACATAAGTAACTTCTTGTAGCCTGAATTTGCATTTTTGTGGATTGAGCTTAAGATTCACTTGGTGTGCCATTTCCAGAACTTTTCTCAGGTTTCTGTCATGCTCGGCTTCACCATGACCTCCTCCTAGTACGCCGTCTAATATAATAGCACAAGGATACCCAGAAAAATGTTGCCCCATTGCACGTTGAAAGACTTCACTTGCGGAATTTATCCCAAATGGCATTCTCAGAAGTCTATACCTGCCAAACGGAGTACTGTATGTAGTTAGCAATGAGGATTTATTGTCAAACTGAATTTGCCAAAATGAACTCTCTGCATCTAAGACAGAAAAACGTGGCATTTGGCATTGGAGCTGCGACTGCTTTTACTATGCATTTTGGATGATGAGGTCTTTAGTGCTTTGTTCAAATCTCCAGCATTTATTGTTTTTTTTTTTCACATATTGTACTTGTTTGACTGCCTGCACTTTTAAAAAGTTTTTTGTTTAAATAACTTGTTTAACTGTTGTAGGCTACACACTAAAGTGTAATAGCCTTTACTGATCGTTTGTAGTTGTTTAAAGCTGTTTTAAGTGTATTTTTTTTTACTGTTTTTGCCTTATCTTTTCAAAAAAAACAAAAAAAAAAATCCTTGTTTCCCACCTTTCTAAGCCAGTATAGTCCAGTTTTCAGGCTAGTGCTGAATTTAGGGCTGTGATACTAGTTACTGAGTTGCCCATACCTTACTTGGATAGAATGAAGTTCCTCTGTTCACCTGTGAGAGAGGGGAGCTTTGAGTAACCTATCTGTCCCTGGAAGAGTGGTTCCAGATCAGAAGTTAGTAGTTTATTGGCCATTTTGATCTAATTTCTATCTTTCATTTCCCTACTATAAAAACCGCGTTTGCACAGTTTTGCTCACCGGGCAGTGCCGGTTAGCTACGGTTAAATTATTCCCGGCTCCACTAAGTCTCCTCTTCAGTTCTTCCCTTGAAACTAATCCCTTGAAACAAGTCTAACTCTCAACCTAAGCATTCAAAAAGCACTTGCTCAGACCTAATAGCAAGCACTAATATACCCTGACACTGATTGCCCAGCAGGGCATGGCTCTTTACCCCTCATCAACCAAGTGACTAAGCAGCTCACCCTACTATTCAGGCATGACCAAAGGGCAACTTCAGGTGCACTCTCCAGTCCATCTGGTGAATCTGGGTATCCTGAGGCAATGTTACAACTGCCTTGTACACAGACCACCCTCTCCTCCTACCACAAAACACTAACATATGTGAGAGATGCAATTATACAGCCAAACTGGAAGCTAAGCTCTGTCCACCCAAGAATGGAACAGACAGTCAAGAGGAGAAGGTTAACACTTGCACCACACCTCCAGCCGCACACAGACCTACTTAAAACAGCACTGGCAAAATAATACACATAAATACACAAAATCATACTTGGACGCTCTATATAAAAACCTGCAAAAGTATCAGAGACTTCCAAAGCAGACACCCAAACAACTTGCACTTTCCATCACAAACCAGACAATACATAAAACACAAAATCATTGTGCCATAAAATCACAGCCCTTAAGGCGAAATAACATACCTAACATACTAGTAATTGGTGACTCTATAGTCAGACACACTGACGTCCCACTCACTAGGCTGGACAAGCAGAAGGCTACTGTTAGCTGCCTGTTGGGAGCCAGAATCCGCCACATAACACAAGTACTCAGGTCACTCCAGAACAAGTACAAATATGACTCTGTCATTGTTCATGTTGGTGTGAGTGATGAAAAGAGACATGGAAGAGCTCTCTGATCATGCAGCCCAGGCTGGTATGACCCCTGACCCTGAGTAGCATCTTGCCCTCACCAAGAATGATACCTCCGTATAAAGAAAAAAAAAATGATCAATTTCAATAATTGGCTAAGCTTCTGGTGTCATTCAAAGTGGATCCAGTGTCTGTCAACCTGGGATGACATGCTCGACAAGCCATGTTGCTTCACAAGAGATGGCTTGCACCTGTCACCCCTAGGCTTTCGAATACTGGCCAAGGCTCTTGCTGCCCCCATAGTGCCTTTTTTTAGGCAAGGCTCAAAAGTCAAACCCACCTCCATAAATAGCACAATTAACAGAAAACTGAGGGTTATGCTACTTAACGCCAGGAGTTTAAATCTCAAAATGCACACGCTCGAAGCACTCCTTAGTATGGAGAATGTCGACATCTGTGCAGTAACTGAAACCTGGTTCAAGGCTCCAAAGAGCACCCCAGCACTACCAGGCTACAACTCCTACCACACGTTTCGGCCACAGAACATGGATCGAAACAAAAGGAAGTTGGTGTATCCATATTCATCAAGGATACCTACACCTCCAGGTTAGTGGCGCAGAATGATACCTCTGAGATCATCCATGTGCAACTAACATTGGGAAAATTTGCAATGCGGATTCTGGCCTGCTACAGATCACCCTCCATGACCCAGGACCACCACTCCACCTTTCTGGAGACACTGGAAAACATGAAGGTCCTACCGAACACCCTGATATTGGGTGATTTCAATTACCCTACCATTCAATGGGAAAACTACTCGAGTACAAATTCCCAGGCCCAGCGCTTCCTGGAATTCATCAGCTCAAATACCCTGGATCAGCTGGTAAACTCCCCTACCAGAGGTGAAAACATATTGGACCTGGTAATCACCAACATGGGCGACAGGTGTTCCACACTGGAGGTCAACTCGTCACTGGTTAGATCAGACCATAAACTAATCACTCTGGATGTCCACACCCCACCACCATCCCCAACTAAGTAAACCAAAGGAAAAACTTTTCTAAAGCAAACCTCACCTTACTTAAGACAGAGGTGGTAAGTTTCACAGCCCCCACGCTAAAGAATAACGCTGCACAAGATGCAGAAACCTTTACAAATGCACTCTGTGAGCACCTACAAGGATACATGGATCGTACCATCTCTAGCAAAACCAAGACTCACTCCTCTAACAGAAGGAAACCAGTTTGGTGGACCCCTGCAATAAACAGGCTATACAATAAGCGGAGGAAACTAGTTCAGAAAAAAAAGCAAATCCCAAGAAGGAAAGACATCCCTGATCAGTATCAGTAAGAAATTAAGGTCTCTCATGAAATCATCCAAGGCTAACTTCAAAAGAAAAATAGTCAAGGATTCAAAAGATAACCACAAAGCCTTCTTTAGCTATGTTAAGAATCTAAGTGGCAATTCACAGATGTGCACTGAACTAGTGCAAAATAGCACAAAATATACTGAACCTACTGATATTGCCAACATCCCGGCAGATAGATTCAGTGCAAACTTCACCCCCTCTCACCTCCAAGAGGGCCCACAGCAATACCGGAAAAGTGTAGTGTCCCAAAAATCACAGCTGCACAGGTGAAAACAGCCCTTTCAAAAGCCCAAAACACAGCATCAATGGGACCAGATGGTGTCCCAGGCTGCGTCTTGCATGAACTACAGAATGAACTAACCCCCCATCTAAACATGCTGTTCAACCTCAGCCTTCCCACAGTCTATGTGCCCGTAGAATGGAGCACAGCAACAGTTATTCCTCTCCACAAAGGGGCCACAACTGACCCTGGTAACTATCAGCCCATAAGCCCGAACTAGCCTGGTCTTCAAGGCTATGGAGCGCATAATCATGGAACTCATTAACAAAGACATTGGGAACCACCAAACACTTGACCCAACCCAGTTTGGCTTTAAGGGCAGGTCATGCCTACTAAACCTGGTTGACTTCTTTGAGACAGTCACCAAGGCCATAGACGAGGGAAAGGTGGTTCACACAGCCTACCTTGACCTCGCCAAGGCTTTCAACACCATTCCCCACTCTGGTATTACAGAAAAACTCACCAGCCTGAGCATAAACCCGTTCGTCACGAGATGGGTTGCCATCTGGCTTACAGACAGAACTCACACGGTAAGAATAGTGGGCTCTAGGTACAACTCTAAACCAGTCACAAGTGGTGTCTCACAAGGCTTGGTCCTGGGACCCCTATTGTTTGGCATATACTTCTCAGAAGTACAGGCAAACAGGAGGACTATGGCTAACCAAGTTTGCAGATGACTGCAAACTGGGAGCCATAATTGACTCTCTGGCTGACACGGACATCCTCCGAAAGGGCCTTACTGAGGCGGACACCTGGTGTCAAAGTCATGGCCTCAAGCTAAATGCCAAAAAATGCATAGTCATCCCATTTGGGAAAAACAAAACACCCACGAATTACCACATAGGTGGCAGCCCCCTTAATACAGAAGAGGTAATAAGAGATCTGGGGACCCAGGCAGATAGTAGTCTCTCCTTTGACAATCATATTGCCAAAGCAGTTAGGAAATCCTTCTATGTGGCCCATCTAATTACTAAAGGTTTCGCATCTAGAAATAGAGGTTATAGTGCCCCTCTACTCGTCACTCATTAGACCCATCATAGACTACAATGCCCCATTTGGGATGTAGCTCACAAGACATTTCCAACAGCTAGAAAGTCCACACAAGTAGCTCACCAAGAGGATTACTGGCCTCAAACATATGTCCTATGCAGCCCAACTGAAAAAACTCCGGCTGTACTCGGTGGCATATCGCTTACTCAGAGGTGATCTCTGCCTGAATTACAACACAGAATTGATGGACATGCTCCACCTAAAGAAATCCAAGTCATTGCGAGCCACGCTCTCTAGTGAGCTAAACCTCACCACAACAATAAATAGAACATGCTGGAGGGATAGATTCCTGTCACAGAGACTCCCCATGCTTTGGAACAAAATTCCAAATTACATCAGGCTGAGCCCCTCACTAACACTCTTCAAGAGAAACCATGACGAGTGGATGGGTAACAGAAAATACACCCCTGGGACCACTTCATTGTCTGTGCTTGATAGAGGATCAGTTAACTAATCAATGGGGCGGTGAAAGCTGACACACTGTGGCTAGGCTTATAAATGCCCTTGGGCAGATAGCCTAGTGCCTACCTATGAACCTATATGTAGATATAGATATATATATATATATATATATATATATATATATATATATATATATAGAGAGAGAGAGAGAGAGAGATAGATATATGCAGATGTCATCTGAAGTTTTCTTATGCGCTGCCATCAGTTGGTTCTGCAACTGGACAAATCATACCTTGTCGCACCATTTTATCTATCTCTGCTTTGACTTTGTCCTGCATGGCTATTGGAACTTTTTGAGCTGGCCTGACAGCTGGGTTGACATCTGGGTCTAACTTCATAGAGTACCCAACTGGAAGCTTCCCTAGTTTGTCTTCGAAAAGATCAGCACAGGTAAAAAAAATGTACTGGGTAAAATTATAGTGGTCTTTCAAAGTAACTTAGTGGACTTAATTATTAACTGAAAGCAGTTCCATTTTCAAACTGTCTCTGAACCCTAATAATGACTGGTCGTGCCTCTTGACTATGTAAAATAAGTCGTAACATCTACCAGCACAGTAGCATGAAAGCACTGCTGACCCTTCATTTTGAATTTCTTCACCAAAAGCTGCAAGCTTCACACATCTTGTCAAATCAAGCCCTTTACCATGACACACATTAGCAAATGTTTCTGCTGACATAACATTGCACTTGGAACCTGTGTCAACTTTGAGGTTTATGGGTTTCCATTTATCCAAGCAGTACAAAATTCTTCATTCTTTGCCCTTAAATCTACTGCACTGTTTCATAAAGCACTAACGTACCATCAACATAAAGAGTAGGGTTGCAGCTCTCTAACTGATCAACGTATATCTTAAAATGTTCCCTTTTAATAAAAGAATGTGGGCTTTTGATTTTCAAAACCTTTTGAAATTATTTCATGTATTGCTTTTGTGGCATTGCTGACCAAAAGCTAAACATTTTCCCTTTTAGATTCACGATTTCCACCACAGTTAAGACGGTTGGCAATGAAACTGGGTTGAGGCCCATACTTTGTTTGCTGACTCATTCTTATGCTTCACTGAGACTGTGAGAACTCTGAAATTTGCTAGATAGCTCTGGGATTTACCAGGGGGTACAGTTGCTGCCATGTCCTTGGGCCTGTTTCTTTTAACCACGTGCTGCATACTATCAACATAAGCTTTATCGATTCTCATTTGGAAGCATATTTGTGTGCTTTTCTGTGAGCGCGTTTATCTGACAAATCTCAGTGGTCTTATTCAAAGTTTTAAATCACTATTACAAAGCAAAATCTTTCTCACAGCATCATCTTTTATACCACACGCAAGTATGTCCTTTATCAATCAACTCATCCCTTAAATCACCAAATCTGCACATTTTAGCCTTATTTCTCAAGTCAGTTGTATATGCCGCAAAAGTTTCACCAGGCTTTGATCCCTTGTGTAAAATAAGTGCCTTTCCATTGTAACATATCTGGGGGTTACACATTTCTCTAAATTTGCATTTCAAGCACTCCGGGTTCTCCCTTGACTCAGCTGGTACAACAATATGACTGTTTTCCATCTCTCCTGTATAGGTAGCAGGTACATACACAAATGAACCCTTCCTTTCTATGGTTTCTGAGCCAGCTAAATTAAGTAGAATGCCTTTGTATGGTCTTTATCAGAAAATACAGCCTGTCTGAAAATGTCATAATCTTGCTCAAACAGTCTCCAGTTCTCTGCAGTATTACTGTCAAACACAAGTGCACTGAGTTTTCAAAATCCATCTGCCACACCCACAAAGTATGAACAAATACACTGAAACTATGTATGAACAAACTGTTCTGTGAGCTTGTACTAATATTCAAATGTACAGTAAACTCTTTGAAATACTGTACTTTATGAAATATGCTCTGCAATGGCTGTATCTTGTGAATTAACTTAAATGTAATACTGCACAAACATGCAAATACTTTCTACACTTCTGGTAACTCAGATATCTTTAATACAAAAAAATACATGTGTAGTGAAAATGCAGCCATTTCACCTTATTTTATTCATTTTATGCAATTCAGATTTTATTTCAAACATTTTCTGTAGTAATTCAAATATTTTTTTTCAATATTGGACATATTGGTTTATTTGAATATCATTTAGAGCATTCTGTATGCCTATTTTAATATCTTGCAAATAAGAAATAGTTTTGAGCAAGTTTTAACACCTGAAATTCATTTCTGACTGGTTTTGTGAATTATGCATATAGTAGGAATGATTCACTGCTGTATACTGCTTCAATGCCAACCGGGTGCCTCTCGAAATGGAAGAAACTGAAACTCTTTATGGCAAAAAGTCATTTTGGCCATGTGTCTTCAAACATCATGTCCCTTTAGACATGCCACTTCTGACACCATGTCAGTCGTCCCTCTCTAACATAGATGACAAGCAGGTGGGGTATTTCATTTAGATACTATGTAGAAACACATCAGGATGGATAGTAGCATCATAAAATATAAACTTTTTAATAGACAGACCTTACATACATATATGGTTATATCAACAGCATTCTACCAAATGGCAGTCAGGCTCACACATGTTCAGTATTTATATTCTTTGCAAGCCCTTGGATAGCTTCTTAAAGATACATGCACACATACTGATCTGCAGTAAGAAACCAAACTATTAAAAATGCATAAGTAAATAGTTGTAATTAAAACAAACTGCACAGGAAAAAATGCAAAAGTAATTGTTGGAGCCATAGGCAGAATCCAAACGAGAGATGTATAAATGCCTCAAGTGAATAGAAATGCTTGCATGAACAGTATTAAATCAGGGCAACAAAGAAAATCAGGATGGTGGTAATCTGCACAGCATTTCAAATTAACAGAAAAAAGTAGGAAAAAAGGTTGACCATTGTAGTAGCAATCCATAAGTTCCAGATAAAAATGAATATATATAATTAAAAAGCAGTTCTTAAGAAATTTGCCATGCCATCCAAAAAAGGGTAAAATAGATGAAACATGAATGTTTCTAATGGCAGAATTAGCATGTAAAATGTGGAAGATTATAATCCATGCTAATTGTTCTTATCAGTGGGAGAAAAGTAGGCCTGCCAGTAGATTAGAACCACCATCTTTGTTTTCACACATATATGCTCAGATGTAAATGCAGAGGGAAAGATATGTCGCATACATACCTCTCAACCTGGAAACATCAGAAATCTGGACAAGGCCTATGACAAATAGGTACAAATCTGTACGCTGATTAACATAAAATGTACATACATAATTGCATAACCCCGCCTGCTCCAATGGAATTGTGGGATACCAACTTTCAAACCTAAAGTGAAGAACAGACAACCCAAAATATGACACCCTACAGCCATTCCAATGTCTCATTTCCTGGCTATTTCACCACATTTACCATAAACACTAATGTGTACATGCATACTGCTTTACTTATACAATGATTATTTGGATTTTATTTTTTACATTTTATAGCACAAAGCACAAACACTAACAGACATCTGCTAAACAAAGGAAAACTGTCTCGCAATGAAAATAGGCTTAGCATTAAAACTTCTTTGCCCTTGAAACTCACATTCATTGAAACAGCATTGAAGCCCACACCACATCCAAAGAAAATGCATCTGGCCAGTGGTGGATAAAGATTACCTTTGCGCTGTTTTCAAATCATTGGCCCCTTGCACACAAAACAAGAAACATGCATAAGTTCTTTGATATACCTTCCTGACTTTAATAAATTATATTCCTTGTATAATACAGCATACTTGTTAGAGCGCATTTTAAATTTATTGTTTGAATATTTTTCCAGTAGGCTGTACTGTAGGCAATGAAACAAAATGTATGAACCAATAATGACGAAACTACCCAATTCAGAACATTTCCATCATAAAAGTCTACTTTCACACTCACACTACAAATAGAAAGACAATAGTGTAAGCCATAGGCATCTTGCACAGCTTCTCGCACTTATTTTCAATTTCAGTTTTTGGGATTTTTTTTTGGGGGGGGGGGGCAAAAGGCCAAAAAAATGGAACATATTTTAAACATTGCTTGGATAATTTTGGAAAGTTGCTAGAATAAAATGCGTTACCACTATGCACTTCACTGGCAAGTCATCGGAACAACATACCACTATGCCAAATCAGCAGTTTCCTGAAAGATAGGAAGACTGAAACTTCAATGGCTATCATTTAGTGAATTCAATTCTCACTTCTCATCACAGCTGTCAAACTCTTAGCAAAAAAAACCTGGACAAAGCCAATAATGGGGGAATACAGCCAAAATGGGGACAGATTTCAAATACTGATCTTATAAACTTAGAAAATTGCTAGAATAAAAGGTTTTGTGTTACCATTTATTTTCTGTAGAATAAAAGGTTTTGTGTTACCATTTATTTTCTGAAGAATATGAAGTCTGAAATTCAAATGCCTATCATTAAGGTGAATATTTTAATACAGCACACTGTGACTGAAACTGTAGACTCATTTAAGGATTTGGGTATATGGGTAGATTAAGCTATGAGTTTTTCTAATCATATCAACCAAGTGGCTAATGATAGTTCTAGAACTATAGGTTGTATAAAGAGATTTATAAAGTCTAGGAAATCTAACATAATGAAGTAATTGTTTGTTAGTTACATTAGACCCAAACTTGAGTATGGAATAACAATATGGAACAGGAACAGGCAAGCAAAAATTGAGGGTAATGCTACTCGGTGCTAGAAGTCTAAATCTCAAAATGCACTCACTCGAGGCACTCCGTAAAATGGAGAACATCGATATCTGTGCAGTGACTGAGACCTGGTTCAAGGCTCCAGAAAGCACCCCTGCACTGCAAGGCTATAACTCGTATTTTTAGCCATGTAACCTGGACCAAAACACCAAAGGTGGAGGTGTGTCCATATTCATTAAGGATATCCATACCTCCAGGCTAGTTGCTCAGCATAATGCAGCCGAGGTTATCCAAGTGCAACTAACTCTGGGCAAAACTGCAATCCAAATTGTAGCTTGCTACAGATCACCCACTATGCCCCAGGATTCCCACTCCTCTTTTCTTGATGTACTGGAAAATATTAGGGTTCAACCAAACACCCTAATAATGGGCGATTTCAACTACCCCACCATTAACTGGGAAAACTACTCATGTACCAACTCCTTCGCTCAACACTTTCAGGAATTCATAAACTCCAATGCCCTGGATCAACTTATCCATACCCCCACTAGGGGCAACAATATCCTAGATCTAGTCATTACCAACATGAGTGACTGGTGTTCACCTGAAGTCAATGCCTCATTGGTCCGATCCAACCCTAAGTTAATTACCCTAGATATCCACATCCGGCCCCCACCCCCATTAAGGAAACCATGGTAAAAAAATTTCTCCAAAGCCAACTTCATGCTTCATAAGACAGAAGTGGTGAACTTCATGATACCCATGCAGATGGACAATACAGTTACGACTAATGAATCCTACACAATTGCACTTTATAAGCACTTAAATGAGTGCATGGATCGTGCTATACCAAATGGAACCAAGACGCTATCCTCCAAAAAAAGGAAGCCAGTCTAGTGGTCCCCTGCCATAAACAAACTGTACAACAGAAGGAAGAAACTGTTGCAAAAGAGAGTAAATCCCATGAGTGGAGGAGCTCCCTGGTCAGCCTCAGTAAGAAGCTGCAATCCCTGATAAAATCCTCCAAAGCTAGTTACGAAAACAAAATTGCAACTGATTCTAAAGACAACCACAGAGCATTCTATAGCTATGTCAAGAATTTCAATGGGAACACTCAGATCTGCTCTGAGTTACAGCACAATGGCACTAAATATACAGCCCCAACTGATATTGCCAACATTCTGGCAGATAGGTTCAGTGCTAACTTTACCCCCCCTCTCACCCCTAAAGAGCCCATCTCTATACCGAAAGAATGCAAAGTTCCTATAATCATGGCTGCACAGGTAAAAACCACACTCTCCAAAGCAAAGAATACAGCATCCATGGGACCAGGCAACATCTCAGGCTGCATTCTACATGAACTACAGAACGAACTGGCACCCCACCTAAGTACCATGTTCAGTCATAGCCTCACCTCAGGCTTTGCGCCTGCTGAATGGCGCACAGCGACAGTTATCCCACTCCACAAGGGGGGAGCCACTACGGACCCTGGGAACTACCGCCCTATTAGCCTGACGAGCCTGGTCTGCAAGGCCATGGAATGTATCATCATGGAACTTATAAACAAAGACATTGGTAATTACCAAACTCTGGACCCCACCCAGTTCGGGTTTGTAAAAGGCAGATCATGTCTCCTAAACCTGATAGCCTTGTTTGAAGCAGTCAACAAAGCCGTAGACAAGGGTAAGGTGGTTCACACAGCCTAATTAGATCTTGCCAAGGCTTTTGACATCATCCCCCACTCTGAAATTATAGATAAACTCACTAAACTAGGTATAAATCTTTATGTCACAAGATGGGTTGCCAACTGGCTCACTGACAGAACCCACACTGTGAAAGTAAGACTCCAAATCCAACTTCAGACCAGTGACAAGTGGAGTACCACAGGGTTCAGTCCTGGGTCCTCTCCTGTTTGGTATCTACTTCTCTGAAGTACAGGCTAACACAGAAGGTCTTTGGCTAACGAAGTTTGCAGATGACTGCAAACTAGGAGCCATAATCGAAACTCCTAACAATGTGGACATCCTACAAAAGGTCCTCACTGAGACAGATGCCTGGTGTTAAAGCCATGGCCTCAAGCTCAATGCCAAAAAGTGCATTGTCATCCCCCTTGGTAAAAACTCTGTACCCAGAAACTACAACATGGGCAGTAGTATACTTAACACCGAAAGTGTGATGAGACTTTGGGACACAGGTGGACAGTAGTCTCTCCTTTGATAATCACATCGCCCACAGTAGTCAGGAAATCCTTCTATGTGGCACACCTCATCACAAAAGGTTTCTCATCCAGAAAAAGAGGTCATTGTTCCCCTCTACTCATCACTCATTAGACCCATTATAGAGTACAACACCCCTTTTGGTATGTACCTCACAAGACATCTACAACGACTGGAAAGGCACAGAAATACCTCACAAGGAGGATTACTGTCCTCAAACATATGCCCTAGGCCGAAGGTCTCAAAAGACTCCAGCTTTACTCCGTCGCATATCGTCTACTCAGGGGTGATCTCTGCCTAACATACAAAGCTGTCAAACCCAGAGCTGTTGGACATGGTCCATTTAAAGAAATCTCAATCCCTCTGAGCTACACGCTCTAGGGACCTAAACCTTGTTACCACAATAAACAGAACATGCTCGGAGAGATAGATTCCTGTCCCAGAGACTTCGCATACTCTGGAATATACTACCTATCTCTACCAAACAAAGCTCCTCATTAGCACTCTTCAAGAAAAATTTTGATGATTGGATGGGAAATAGGAAATTCACCCCGAGGATCACCTCTGTGGCTCTGCTCAACAGTGGCACAGGAACATAATTTTCTTGGGTGGCAAAAGCCAGGGTACCTTTTTGGCTGGGCTTGTATAGGCCCCAGGACCAATAGCCTAGTACCTACCTATGAACCTATGGAAACCCTATAAGAAAACAAGCATGAATAAACTGGAAAGAGTAGAGGAAATATACTAAGGGCATCCATGGATGTTAAAATCTAAGTTATTATGAAAGACTAAAATATCTGAACTTGTACAGTGTCTTACAGATATTTAAGAGGAGATCTTATTCAGATATATAGGGCATTTAGGGACAACTACCTCTGGGACTGTTTGGGGTTATAAAAAAGTACTGGAGAATCATTAGATAACCTATGTAGAAGATTCTATAGGAATGAGAAGTGTACTAATTGGTTCTCTGACAGAGTAGCTGATGCTTGGAACAGACTACTAAATTACATTAAAGCAAGTACTAGTTTAGATATTTTTAAGAACAGCCTGGACATTTATTACAGGAACAAGTGTTTTGGCATATTGGCAAACTAGAAGGGCTTAATGTCCGTGCTTGAAACATTTGTATGTATGTAGGTTTGTATTATTTACTGAATTCAATCCTGCAGTGATTTGCCACAAAAAAATCCTGAAAACCACAAATTTTATGAAGAATAGATCAAAATTATGAGAGACAAATTTACAAGTGGTGGTGCCTAGGGACTTTAGACTCTCTACTGTGTACCCAAGGTACAAGGTTTGAGCCTGAGTTTCTCTAGCCACCAGGTGTATTAAACTGGGGGCATTTACACACACGCACGCACACACACAACCTTTCCAAACATAATTCCTGTTTCAGAAATACAGTAAAGGTTTCCTTACTTCAAGTACATTCCATTCCTGCTTGCATTGCACAGCCAGCCCTCCCATTCATGATTATAAATCCTTTCCATTTCAGAAATAGCCAGCCCTTCTAAATCTATAACATTACTTCAAGTACGCTCATCGTAGTGACCGGAATAACATAACCATTCCTGCTCACTAAGCATTTGAACAGCCAGGCCAGCCATTGAGCCACAACCAGAAATGCGTGCATGATGCGACGTCCTTGAGCTCAATTCCGATAGGCTGGTAGCCCTGACGGAGCTGATGTCATCACGTACATATATTTATATGGGTCTGCATTGTTTAATTGAAAGCTCATTTCACTGAATTTGAATTCACCCTGACCAAGTTGCTGAAAGCTCAAATTGCTGAAAACTCATTTCACCGAATCTCATTTCACTGAAGTGAAGTACTGGCACTGTGTAGAGTACTGAAGGCAAGTAAAAGGTATATGCCCTTTTCCCCACTATAGTGCAATCCTGGAGTTAGTATATATAGTTGGGGGGTGAGGGGCACCCCCCTAACTATAGAAATATTACTAAAATATAAGCAGCATTCTGTCTGAACTTGAGTGTCTGGTCATTTGATATGATCTGATATTGATTAAATGCTCCAGAATGAGCAAAGCCTTGAAAACGATCTCTGTAGCTTGTGATGCTAGCCATTATTTTGTGAAAAGTGAAAAATATTCTTTATTGTCCATTGGAATTGCTGAATGATTAAGTCTAGTCCAGTGTGCAGACAAAAACAAGATTTTAGAAGTTTTTTTATCCATTTCAGTTGTGTTTCATTATCTGAACAATCTGATTATCCGAACTACCCTCTGTCCCAATTAGTTTGGATAATCGACTCTCTACTGTAATTATTTGTGCACCGTTATATTTTATGTAAGGTACCTACTGGCTGCTTAACCATAAGACCTATTAATTTTTCTGTAACCAACAATTGGTACCCCTACAAGATTCAGCTCCATCAGTTCTACCTTTGCTGTACTACAGACTTTAAAAAAATCTGACACTTGTATTAATTGCCATATGCAATCTGCTCTGTATTAAGTTTTAAGTAATGGACTTGTACTTTTCAAATAGAGCATATTTATGTGCCAAAGCTAATGGAAAAAAAGCATTCCTCTCTTGCTTGAAAATGCTACTTCTGTTCAAAACAACCTGATGCAAAACTATTCTGAGAAGTATGGGCATAAGTAATTTTTTGATTAAAATAACCAAAATAACCAAGAAAAATCTGTTTAAAGCAGATGCATTCTTAGCCTTATTGTACTGCAGACCTGTGAACATGCAAGATTGTTTCAGAGTAAAAAAAAAATATAGAGAGAGAGAGCGCAGAAATTGAATAACTTTTCTTCCTACTGAAAATTAAATCTTTGCCTAACTTGAACTTCTCTTCACTTGATATTTCAGTACAGCCTAGAGCTGCTGAAATGCACATATTCTATAGATGTGGGATATTTGGTACAAGAAAAATAATCTCATTTAAGTGACCTACAATCTGCAATTATAGAGGATGGAAATTATAAGCATTCAGAAATGCTCTGGGTTGGGATTTCACCAACAACAACATATGTGGGTAAATAACATTTCAGTATATCTCACATACTGCAGCTAACAATTTATCAGATCTTATCCAGTTTGCTGTACACAGAAAAAAATATAAAGCATAACTCCTCCCGAATGTGGCATTTTTCATTCTTGATGGTACGGGATAATGCGTTGCTACCAAAATATCTACAAAAAATCATTTTTGCCTCTTATCTTACCCTCCAATTAATATACACACATGACAGAAGAATGTTGCTAATCTTTTATTGGTAAAGTGATAGATTCAAAGACTGTATTCCAGAGGCTTAGCTGCATTATTTTTTTTTTGTAAGTAGATAACTAAATTCCCTGATTATTGCTCCTTTATAAAATCTTTGATATATGTTTCACATTTTAGAACTACACTCTGTTTAAGCTCATTATTCATAAACGGGCCATTCAAGCCTACATTTGTCACTGTTTATATTGGCAGTGTATTTGAATAACTATTTTGATAGCGATGCTTATGATGTAGACATTTATAAAACTGCGGCTGAATTATGATCTGTAATTTAAAAAGCCAAACATGCTTGTGTAGAACATATGTTTGACTTTCACATTCTGGGGTTACTTTATTCTCCCCCCACTACTCAGATGGAGTGAAATGGGAACTAGAACAAGCTTCATGATTTTTTGCATTATTTAGCAAGTTGGCAGAAAGATGTGGAGTGTTTTTTTTTTTGTTTGAGCCTTTGGCACACAGTGTTAAGTAGAAAATGATTAATATGGCATTTATATGACCACTTAATGTGCTGTGTGTTAATACAATGTGAAACACACGTTGAGCCTTAACTGCTCTAATGCAAATGGAAATATTTTTTTCAGTAATGCAGTCTTGATGTTTAAGCCAGGTATGTTGGATAGAGAGGGATGATGCCTTGACTACAACCCAGGTAACCCAAATTCAAGTATGGCCTCAGGCACCTGTTGGAGCTTGTGAGGAGGAGGAGAGGAATGATGAAGCATGTTCATTTTCCATTGCTTTAAAGTGCAGTGCAAAATGTGGCAGCATTATCAGCGTCTCGACCCCCTCACCTCGCATGTCACCGATATGGTCAGAGAAATGCATTTTTGGGGAGTTTAGTAAAGCAGGTATTGCAAAAGGATTGTGCTGCAGTAGCAGTGTGTGTCCCACTGACTGTTTAGCAGTGGAAGAGATGATAGCATGCATCACGTATGTAAAATATGTCAACTGTTGCTGCAACAAATGGTTTAAAGGTAGCTACACAGTAAAGCCGAAGTTTAAAAAAAAAAAAAAAAAAAAAAAAGTATGCCGTACACATGAGTTTCAACAAAAAGTCTCTGCAGAGATAATTGCTTTTGCATCTTTTGAAAAAAAATGCTGTTCTAAACATTACATTTTCAGTGGTTCTTGGATATAATGGAGTATGTACAGAGGACAGCTAAACAGATATACAAGAGGCCAATATTGAAATATTGCAGAAATGTAGCATCTCTAATGTTACTTTTGATTTGGGAAGTGAAGCAAAGATGCAAACACAATGAAACACTTTGAGTTTTTGAAAATATGTTTATCTCTGATAAAAATTAAAGGCCTATAATGCAGACCAATTCCCTTGTAAGTGATTCTGAGCTGATCAAAGTTTGCCTTTGATTTCTGTTTAACATTCCACTCTGCTTGTCTCATGTGTTATTTATTTTTCCCAGTGTATTAACCTATACCACAGCGTCAGTGTGTCCATTCTGTGCTTTCAGAATACTTGATGTAAAGAAATGTTGTTTCCTCTGATTATTTGTAATTCTAGGTCTTTCATTCTCAAGCCATGATTACAAGTCGTAAAATATTTCCTTTTCTGAAGGATACACATTTTTGCTTCCTTTACAACGTTTGAAGGATTTCTTTCCTTTATATTATAATATTCTCTAATGAAACATTTCTGGAAATGTACTGTTTCTTCTCTATTTTCCTGTTCTTGACTGCATTTCCCTCTTGCATTTCTTTTAATTGTTTCGAAGCCATCTTCTTGAGAAGAAGTATTTTCAAGGGTAAACAAATCAATCCAGGTGAATCTTGCATATATATATATGTCTGTCTGTTTAGTGCTCCCAGTTTAGGGATGACTGCCCAATTTAGGGATGACTTAACATGGTACACTTATTGCTCACCTGGAAATTTCATTTTGGGTCAGTAAAAATACTGTCTGAATTGGGCCCCCACTGAGTCACCAGTGAAGGTGCTTAGTTCCCTCCTTGGCATCCTGAAGTGGTGGTGTTTATAGTGACCTCAGTTTTGTGAAACAATGCAATAAATTAATCAGCATACCATGACAAATATTAATTATGGCCATTATCTGACTATAGAGATGGGAAAATATCACTGGCTAAGTATTAATCCAACATTATTCATCAAATATATATTTATGCTTCTGCCAAAAAAGGCCTTTTAATTGTATTTAATTCTGTAACTTGGAAATAAAGTAGGGCTATTTTGTAGCCTATGAAGTCTTGACCATGGAATTAAGTGTGTTGGTGGATAAAATATTGTTACTGTTGCTTACATGCTGAAAGTTGTTATGGTTTTACAGATTGTTTTTAATTATTTTAGAATATGTGAAGTGTGGAGGTGAAGAAAGGATCCTCATCTATCACTGTTTCCAGTTGACGCAGTTTTTTTTTCTGCATAATTCGCTCTGTTGGCTAATTGAAACATTTATTGTATTTTTTATGCTTTTGTAATTGGGTCTATATCAAATTGCAAACCCTCATAATATCATACGTACCGGACCTCAAACTTCCTATAGTGGGGGGCTCCCCCCCCCCACTAAATATATATTCCAATTCCAGGATCGCACTACAGTGAGGAAAGGGCAAATATCCCATTCTTCACTATACCGCAATCTCAGAAAAAGCACTTCAAGGTCCGGTCCGTTCGATATGAGCATTCGCAATTTGTGCGATTCGCTCATATGATATAGACCCTTTGTAATGATGGTAAATATATTGCATCTAACAAAGCAAAATAACATGTTTATCTGGTTACTATATTTGGGGATGTCTCAGAGTTCAGTGACAATGTCATACAATTTTGACCAGTAAGCCTTTATGCTAGCAGTTGATTATATGTCTGTACACCTTGACATGTTAGCGATGGTATATATATCCAAAAAACAGCTAAGGTAAAGTGCTATCCAACAGTGCATTGTCAAAAATAACTCTGTATACCATGAACTTTGAATGAATATTTAATAAAAACAAAAGCAAATAGTAACTCAGCTAACATATTTGTGTGTAACAGCTTCTTCAGGCTCTAAAAAGTGCCTTACAAGACACTGTCTTATAAAACAAAAATGAATCACATGTCCAATAACATCATTAGATCACAAATACTTTTGAAAAAATATACTTTTTAAACAAATATAACTTATAAATACATGTTTGCATTCAATTATGATGTTATAAGACTGTGTCTTATAAAGCATTTTAAAGCCATTATGCGAAAACACATTAGCCAAGTTATTTTTTGCTTTTGTTTTTGCTAGATATTCATTTAAAGTTAATGGTGTAAGGAGTTATTTTGCAGTGCTGTAGTTGTTCGCTATTACTCGTATACAATGCATCAGTCTTTGTCTTACCTAAATGTCTCATTTCTTATACTATGATTGTCACTGTTCCATTAAACTACTTCTGCTCCCTAGTAGGTGACTCAAACGATTTGGTTATTACATGGAGCCTTGCCTATCGATTTGATATCGGTCTTAGGTATTACATGAGGCCATGTCTCTCATGCTCTGCAGTATTCCTAACACTTATCTAGAATGGTTTATTTTATACTACTGTGCCATAATGTTTAAGGTAATTTGCACAACTTAAACACATGATCCTCTGTCAGCATTGTGACTGAAAAACGTTTTGAATGAGACAGGATCCCAGGCTAATTCCTGTAGCATGTCCTTGTTGAGTGTTCAGTCTTCAAGTGGTGACCTGTTTACCAAAGCCTTCTGTGTTTTGTCACTTAATAGCTACTTAACCAGTTTGCAATCACTTTGACAAAGTTTGGGGTATCGAGATGCACATGTTCAAAATGCAGGTTACAAATGTGCATAAAAAGAACCAAAAAGATCCACAATTGGGAATGCTAGTGTGCATTTGCTGTTGTGAAGTCAGTGTTCTGCTTGGAGATTGCACTACATTTGTGCTTGGGAAATGTACCCATTTCTTCACTATAGTGTGATCTCTGAGCTTGTATATGTAATTGGCAGGGAATGTGGGGGGTGGGGGTGGGGGGGCTTTCCCCCCTGCAAAACATTAGTTGAACATGTCTGGCCGGTAAGGTGTGCTGGGTAACATTGATTATGTTGAAAATGGACTTGACATTACCGGTTCATCTTTGTGCCTTTCCCAATGTTTGTAATTTCAAGTTTGTTGAGCAAGTCATTACTGAATGGACTGCCTTTCTAGGTTTTGATAGTAAACCACCTAACCTAGTCATTTAACATTGCATCACCTTGTCTTATGGAACTAAGATTATGTCCAAGTACCGTGTGTGCCAACATCTGGGGCATCGCAAGGGCTTCATACATTTACTCTGGTATGGCAGCAAGCATGTGTTTCAGACAAGGCATCTAAGGGGTCACAGGACATTGAATGAACTTGTCTTGAGAGGGGCTCAGGTTAGTGGTCAGTCTGTGTGACACCTGTGCCCTGGCCCAGCAATCAAGGAGCCTCAATCCTCACCACTAACACCAGTGAGGGGTGTCCGTATAGGGAAAGGATAATAAATGCATGCACATTAAAGTACAATTTCCCTTAAGAGAACACAGAGATCACAGTCAGTCTGGGGCTGGTTTCTCCCTTTCTCTCCAGTTCCCCAATAAGACTCCCTATTGGCACAGCTATAGGGTCCAGATCTCAGCCTAATGGGCAAGCTAAAACCTCCAGCACCCTCTCTGTCCAACTAGTGCTTCTTGTCCCTGCCCAAGTACCGGACACACAGACTTTGAGATGAGTTGTATACAACCACAAAGATACTCCTGGAGAAGGCTGGCACAGGTTCTCCAGCTGTGCCCATTTTTTGCCCAGTCTAAAAGGTAGTACCAGCTGCCACCACCCACTACTATCAGCTACTCAAAGACCCTTTTGAAAGGGTGTCCAATTATTACTGTGCAATACTATTATCCAAATGGTAAGTGTGACTGAACAGTCAAGGTTTATTAGAGTGACTTGGTACAGTATTACCATATACATGCAACGTACTCTAGAGCTTAAATTATGTCTACACAAAACAGCCACAGTTGAAAGGTTTAAAATATTTAATAATAAATAAAAACACAAGACAATACTTCTTACTACACAGTGCTAGGCAATAGTTCAAAGATCACAGAGAAATACTTAAAATAGTACAGTAGCAAAAGTTCTGACATCACAGAAAAACAAACTAGTCTAATCTTCTATTTGCTAGCTATATCTAAGAGAAAACACAGTTCTACATATACAGCAAAGCAGTGCTGGTAGTGATGGATGTTCTCGAGACAAAATGCTCCGAGCTCTCTGATTCTCTCCCTCTAAATTGATAACACAGAGCTGCTTCACATGACATCATTCTTCACACTTCTCTGGTGTTACCAGGCTAACAGAAACTACTTTACATTCTTTACACCTGGTCAGAAACCAGAGCAATAAAGGTCATTTATACCTGCAAATTCTAGCCATTAACTCTGGTCTTAAAACAATAGGCAGGATGCCTCCCTCTAGACATATCGGCTCCGAATCTTGACATCAAAGGCAGTCGTAAAATGTTTGACTTGGCTTTCTTACAGCAGAGTGCATTGTTACATTTTTGCAGTTCAATATCCAATGCAGTCTTTTCACATTTAAGAGAAGAGGCCTGTGGCTTACTTTAATATTTACAAATGACAGAATTATCTGCAAAATTCTATCTGGCTAGGCTGGCAGCCTTCACCTATCTTCACAGTCTGAACATCACAAGAAGACAGCCGTGATCAGTGGATGTACTCTGAGTCAGGAGAAGAGCTGAAGGAGGGATAATGTCACGTGTGTGGTATCGGAAAAAGAGAAGAACAAGTGATGACATGATTATACATCTGTTTTTTAATGAAGGGAATAAAAAAAGAGAGGCCTAAGTTTAAGAGGTATAGGAGAAAATTGATTTAAGTAAATAAAATCATAGTATTGATTATCAATTTTATGGTGGTGTGGCATATAAAAACAGTAAGCAGTGACTGTTTCTGAAGACTTTCCTACTCACTTAAGTTTTATAAACCTGTGATTTTTATAGTTTGGAGTCATTGTACCTTTTCAGATTATTTTGTGTGCCTTTTTGAAAGGCTACAGAATACAGTGTTGCATTCAGTAATTGCTGGATCAGAGGGAGATGCAATGGAGCAGTTCTCACTCAAGGGACTAGAAATATCCTTCAGAATTAAATGGACTACAGAATACACTATTCTGACCTTGGTAGATGCATAAGTCAACACAATTATTTAGTTATTGGGTATGTACACCACCACCTTGGAGAACATTGGCAACTTTTAATCTAATAATGTTTTAATTCATCATCATATCTGTTAGTTTGCATCCTATTTCTTGCCTATATATTAGAAATGACTAGTCCAAAGGAAGTATGTTCCACTGCTGTGACAAATTATGGCCATCCTCATCAGTATAGAGAAAGTAACCCACCCCCCACAACTTGACCTAACAATTATTTTACCCATTGAAGTATTTATTAAAGGCATTATGAAGTACAGAACTGAATGCTTATCGTGGTCATCGATGATCAGTATTCATTGTAACTGTTTGTTGTTACCTCTGCAAAGAAGTGGGGGTATTCAGAAATAGGCAAGTGCCATGTGAAACAATACCTATGTTAAATATGCATTTAAACTAAATGTTTTTATACATATATGCAAAAACATTTAGTTTAGATGCATGTCTAGCTATATTCCGTGAACCTGCAGAAGTGTAATAAAAAATAAAAAGCACCCAGTAGGTAGAGCTTCCCACAGCACTATTAATTTCTAAATATTCCTCAGTGTTATGAGTTCCTAAAAGCAAAACTTCCCTTAAAAAAACACTTATTAGTAAGATCAGGACTCAATCTCATTTTTGAAAAATTTTATTATGGCGGTCTTCAAATGATACCATCCATGCTGATTGGCCTAAAATAGTTTGCCTGATACGATCGACCCCCTTGTAGATCTGGCATATGTCTGCATATTAACATTTTGGTTAGCATGACTGCAAGAGTTTGGTTAGATTTCATTAGGTTTTGTTTGGGAACCACTGGTTATGCTGTCTGTTGCTGCAGTTATTGTACATTTACTTGTATGTAATTTTCCCTCCTTTATTAAGCAGAGATATAGAGTGATAAAGGTATGTAGGGCTTGTAGAAAATGTTTATACTATTATGTTCTTTACATTCTGTGACTAGGTAAAACAGTTTTACATTTTAGTTTACTAGTGCTATTAAACAAATACCTTATTATTGTTTTCATCCTTCGAGACCAAGCTGAGTTCATAACTAATTCTGGAAGATTCGATAAGATAAAAGTATTTTCTACTGTTTAATCAAATGTTTCCGTGAATAAGCTTACTTTTGAATGAAAACTGCTTACTCTTTATTCTTCATTTGTACATCTCATTAATATTGCAAATCTGCCTGAATTTATCCCTTTGGTTAAAATTACCTTTATATTTAAGTTTCACTAATGTATTGCCATGAATCCACTGGTTAATACTGTCATATGATACACTGATTGGGTTTCAAGCAGATTTGTTTTGTCATTAAAGTCGTTATCCCATTTGGTTTCTTTGAGTATGTCATTTATTGCATCATGGTTTACATTGCTTAAGTGCAGGATGAGTTTGATTTCACTCTGAGGTTCAAGATGGTCCCTTAGTTCTACTTCCCATTCACAATGTTCATGTCTATCATACATTTGGCTACATCGGAGATGTCACTGCCTCGTTTGATTTTAATGCTGCTTATTCTGATCTGTTCTGTCAACACAGTTAATAATTCAGCATCTGCTTTCAATTATTATCACATACTGGAGACTAGAAAAAAGGAAATCTTTATGAGGTAGAGGGTATGGAGGTGGCATGTCTTAGGGTCCAGTAGTGTTTATTGACAGTAACATTTATTATACGCGCAGTCTGCTGCACCACGGCTCTGCCATATCCAAAAGAAAAGATCCTTTTAGAATTTTTATTTCAGACTGAAAATAGACCATGTTATTGACCTCTGTTATATTTAACTTAATTGAGATGTCCCGGATTTTGGATCCAGGTAGACTTGACACTGGCATAGACGGTCCTTGCAAAATCAACTAGGAGGTGCATTAGTTTCATTTGCAGTGTTACCACTAAAAACTGTGACGTTTTGGAGTGGTTAGCAGATCGGAGTCTATGGCTTATGGACTTTTGAGTTTGTGTTTTAACTTTAATTTTAACCCCATGTATACTGATATCAGGTACTGTTTAATTTGTCATGTTCTTGTTACTCTGCGTATATGATTTGCGAAGTTTAACAAGAGGTTTTTATTATATGTGACGTGATGATCTGCACTTTACCTTACGACATCTGAACGTTTTTGTAGGTGCATTCTTCACAACTTACTCTTATGGAAGGGTAGCTGGTTTTATGTAATGAGAGGGTAAAGACTCTACTCAGAATTTGCCTTCGTATTTCAGATATTACTACAACTCTCATAGATACGTTAGGCCTTAACAATAATGAGTGTATTTGTTATGACCAAGAGAAAGAGCTGATGCTGATTTAGGTAACCCTGTATATAATGTTTTTTTAAAAGTTAGTCTATGAAGTGTTTTCAGATGTAATATAAAGTAAGATCATTCCTTTTTTATTTAAAAAAAAAAAAGAAAAATAAAATCACAAAACTCTCTGCTGTTACTGAAAACATAGCCTTACTTTTGCTGTTGGGCCAGTAGATTGAGAAGTTTATGCTCTATTCTCATTTTAAAAGTTTATAAGGAAACCTGTACAAGGATAGGGTGGTAATGGGCATAATATAAGCCTCAAAGATATCAGAACTGGAAGGAGATGTGGAAAAGCTTTTCATGGACTTGACACTAAGAAGGCAAGAAGACCTTTCACAAAAAGTTTCGCAAGTAATAAGTACATGATGAAAACCTACATAATTCAAGGAGATAGGATGTAGGTTAACAGTTTGGTACTTTTAATCTAATACTTCACTTTTTGTATATAGTAAATGAACTAGGGCATATACAAGGCACTTCAACAGGGAAATTAAAAAAAGTCTTTTATTTACAAAAAATGTCTTGTATTCCTCCAGTAAAGTTGGATTAATAATGTGTCTAATGGTGGTAATGGAGTCCTTTGTACCTAACATCATGACAGTGGGAATTATAAATGCCTGCAGTAAATGTTGCCAGGTGCGGTTTAGTCCTTTCAAGGCTTCATTTTTACCATTGATGAAAATAGCTTAGCTTAAGGCCTAAGTCTAACATTCAGCAGTCACCTGTGCTTTGAAAAAGATGTCTCTTTCATGATTAAGAAAGTCAGTCAGAGATTAAAAATGATTTGCTGAAAATGGTGATCTCTCATGCTTGCTTATGGCTTGCTAACAGCCTATTACTGGCTAGGATTCTTTCCTTTTTTCTGTTGCACCTGTTTTTCCCCAAGCTGAGATGTTATTTTCTCGCTTGCTTCTTTACTTTTTAAAAATCACTTGGCTGTAAAGTATACAGAATCCAGAGTTGTTCCCCCTGAGGCCTATTGTTGACGAAAATATCCTTACATGTGTTACATACATATCTTGAGTAACAAATACATGTGGCCTACAAATGAGTACGGTCTGTTACCACATTCAGAAACGGTCTGTTAGATATTTACCTTCATGCACATGATTTTCTCTCATTTAAAACACTGAAACCATACCAGATCAGTTTATAGGAACATATTCAGTAACAGAATTCCATAGTCTACATATTCCCCAGGTTATTTAACAACTAACTCCCTTTCTATAGTTTGTGGTCCTGCTGTGGTTACCTTTTAAAATGTAGTCTGAAATCTAGTTCTTAAGTTTACTTATTAAGGTACTAACTTTTTCTGCTTCGTAAAGTATTGCATGTTGTATTCTTATTATTTCTTTGAAGCTGTCTTTTCCTTTTACACTATTGGCTGCACTTGTAAGCATCTAAGGATGAAGATCGTTGTAGGCAACTAATCTCTCTAACTCCAAGTGAGTAGTATAGAAATAAAAAAGGAACTGTTGGAGCCAAGGTCATGGAAGGATATGAACTATGTTTTATTTTTTTCATTCTAGACATTATGGTGTGACTTACGGTTGCTAGCTTTGCAACTTAGCGTTTCCTGATAAGTCGCATGTTCTACACAACAAAAACACATCCCTTGCATCAGAGGGGAGCCACTCCCCTTTTTGCAAGCCAAGTCTAGATGTACCAGTTTTTAAATGCCATGTACAGTGGCTGCAGGGGCAGCCTTAGATGATATGGAGTCTTAGACAAAAGGTTCCATGGCACTTGACCACCTGGCACGCACCCACTGACTTCATTGTTTTCTCCCTAGTCTTGCCCCCCCCCAAACATTTTAGAGTAGACTTGTCTTTTTTACTCACACTTAATGTTGCTAATCAGGTTTCCTACATCTTTTAAACACATTCTAACTTGTCAAAACTCTGCAATAATTCTGTAGGAAAAAATATAATTAAGCTGTTGGTCTGGGGCCTTCTGGGCCCAGCAGTTATGGGCTTTTAAATGCCTGACGTGCATTTTAGAAATACTTTCCACAAACTTTTGCCCAGTGAATGCCTAAATAAAGATCATAATCAAGGGAGGAAACAGACTTTTTTTCTCAAGGAAGAAAAGTTGTGTCCAAAGTTGAATGTTCAAAGCTGGCAAAACTGTGGTTACTAATAAAGTGAATAGTAGTTACCCATAAAGTGAATGGTAGTTACCCGTAAAGTGAGAAGAAAAATGCTTGTGAAGACAAATGAATCTTATCTGAGATGACTACCTTGTAGCCTCTCTCACTAATAAAAGATCATCACTTTGTGTTCTGTTCTGATGTTAGGCTGTGATGAAAGTCAAAGGAAAAATGGCCATAGTTATACATTTCAAGTCATTGCATTCATACTTTTATATACAGCATCTCTCCTCAGACGTAAGCCCTAAAGACTGACACCGTCTGTGTCAGACTATGACAAAAATGAAAAAATAGAGCACAATAACACATTTCAGCTTATTGCAATTAGAAGTACATATGCAGCACAACACTTTACTTTTAACACCAGAAGATGGTCACCTGTAAGTGCATCTGATTTTGATTGTGAAGAAAATAATGCATACAGTAATGCATTTCCATTTGTTGCTCCTAGATGGTAGGCTGACTCCAGACAAGCTATACTGAATGTCTGTGCAGACCTCTGAGTTGTGATTTGTAGAAAAGTTAAAGGAATAATGACCATACCTTCACCCGCTCACACACAAGCTGTATGACCTCTTGTGCCCCCCTATTAGTGGAGTTGGTTTTAAACTAGGTAGGGCCCATAGCAGAGACTCACTTATACAGCAAGGAGTGGAATTCCCCAGTACATATGATGGACTAAATATTTTGTGATGCATTTTCTGCCTTATTTTTTTCCAGTACCACAAAATTTATCTGTCCAACATTTTCACACACACCCTCACATATGCACATGCGTGCACACCCACAGTACATAGGTTCATAGGTTCATAAGTGTGTAGTAGGCCTATGGCCCTGGAACCTTTATAAGCCTAGCCCATAGAAGTGCCCTGGCATCTCTGTACCAAAGGCAAGCGTCCAGTCTGGTGGACCCCAGCCATAAACAAGCTCTACAACAAAAGGAGGAAGCTACTACAAGATAGAGCAAAATCCTTGAAAGGTAAGACACCTTTGATCATTATAAGTAAAAAACTAAGAGCTCTCATAAAATCATCCAAGGCAAATTTTGAGAGAAAAATCGCCAAGGACTCTAAAGACAATCATAAGGCCTTCTTTAGCTATGTTAGAAACCTAGGAGGAAACTCCCAGATATGCTCAGAATTAGTTCAAAATGATGTGAAAATTACTGAACCTACACACATTGCTAACATACTGGCTGACAGGTTCAGTACAAACTTCTCCCCCCCCCCCCCCAAAAGGAGAGATATCTATTCCAGAGGATTGTAGCCCCCCAAACATCTCCAACGCCCAGGTGAGAACTGCCCACACTAAGGCAAAAAACACAGCATCCATGGGACCGGATGGTGTCCCCGGCTGTGTGCTTCATGAACTCAACGAGGAATTAAACCCACAGTTAGGACAGCTGTTTAATCTTAGCCTCACCTCAGGATACGTACCCAAGGAGTGGCGACGGTGACTGTGGTCCCACTTCATAAGGGCGGTGCCTCCACAGACCCTGGAAATTACCGCCCCATTAGCTTGACAAGCCTTATCTGCAAAGCCATGGAGAGGATCATAATGGAACTCATAAATAAAGACATAGGGAACTTGCAGACTTTGGATCCAACCCAGTTTGGCTTTGTCAAAGGCAGATCCTGCCTCTTAAACTTGGTTGACTTTTTCGAGACAGTCACCAAGGCCATTGATGAGGGAAAGGCAGTCCATACAGCCTACCTCGACCTGGCAAAGGCCTTCGACACAATACCCCACTCAGGTATCATCGAAAAACTCATCAGCTTGAATGTAAACCCATACATCACAAGATGGGTTGCAAACTGGCTAAGTGACGGAACCCACAGGGTCAGAGTTGCTGGAGCCATGTCAGACTCAAAGCCTGTCACAGGCTCGGTCCTGGGTCCACTCTTGTTCGGCATCTATTTTTCTGAAGTACAAGCAAACACAGGAGGGTTATGGCTGACAAAGTTTGCAGATGACTGCAAACTGGGCGCTATAGTCGAAAACACATCTGACACAGATATCCTCCAGAAGGGCCTCACAGAAACGGATAACTGGTGCCAGAGCCATGGCCTGAAGTTAAATGCCAAAAAATGCATAGTCATACCCTTCGATAAAAACAAGTTTTACCCCTAGCTACCATATAGGTGGCAATCCACTGAGCACAGAAAAAGTCATCAGGGATCTGGGGACCCAAGTTGACAGTAGCCTTTCATTTGACACTTATGTTGCTAAAGTAGTTAGGAAAACCTTCTATATCGCCCACCTGATCATGAAGGGATTCACATCTAGATCAAGGGAGGTCATCGTCCCCCTGTACTCATCACTCATTAGACCTATGATTGAGTACAATGCCTCATTTGGAATGTATCTGACCAGACACCTGCTGCAGCTTGAAAGGCCCCAAAAGTTCCTCACCAAAAGGATAAAGGGTCTCAAAAATATGTCTTATGCTGCCTGACTGAAAGAACTCCAGCTCTATTCAGTCTCATACCGCTTGCTCAGAGGTGACCTGTGCCTGACATATAAGGCCATGTCAAACCCAGATTTGATGAATATGCTTCACCTCAAAAAATCTAGATCCCTCAGAACCACAAGGGCGGGAGACTTAAACCTTGACACGGTTATAAATAGAACGTGCTGGAGGGACAGATTCATCACCCAGAGACTCCCTATGCTGTGGAACAGAATCCCGGTACATGTGAGGCAGAGCCCTCGCTGGCCTTGTTCAAGAGGAATCTTGACCAATGGATGGGAGATCGCAGATATACCCCAGGGATTACTTCAGTGTCACTGCTTGACAGAGGCACAGAAAAATGATAGGCATAGTTTTTATTCAAACTAAAGGGGTGGCGAAAGCCACATAACTATGGGCTAGGCTTATAAATGCCCTTGGGCAGATAGCCTAGTATGAACCTATGAACCTATGCCACTGTTAGTTCCTGGTGCCTCTCTCATGTAGAGCCACTGGAGAGATCCCTGGTGTGAACTTTCTATTTCCCATCCACTCATCAAGATTTCTCTTGAAAAGGGACAGTGAGATGCTCTGCTTGACATGCATGGGAAGTTTATTCCAGAGCATGGGCAGTCTCTGGGTTATGGACTTGTCCCTCCAGCATGTTCTATTGATTGTGGTAATAAGGTTGAGGTCTCTGGAGCATGTGGTGCAGAGGGATTGAGATTTCTTTAGGTGTAACATTTCTAACAGGGCTGGGTCAGACATGGCTTTGTAAGTCGAGCAGAGATCACCTCTTAATAGACTATATGAGACAGGGAAAAGATGGAGTTTCTTTAGTCTGTCCATGTAGGGAATGTGTTTAAGGCCTAGGATCCTCTTCATGAGGTACTGTTGTGGCCTTTCCAGCTGTTGCAGGTGTTTAGTGATGTACATGCCAAATGGGGCATTATACTCGATGATTGGTCTAACGAGGAAAGAGTAGAGAGATGATTACCTCCTTCTTTCTGGATGCAAAACCCTTGCTAATGAGATGTGCCACATAGAAGGACTTTCTGACCACAGTGGCAATGCGGTGATCAAAGGAGAGGTTGCTGTCAACCTGTGTCTCCAGATCTGTTATAACACCTTCAGTGTTCAGTGGACTACCATCAATGTGGTAATTAGTGTGAACTGAGTTTTTCCCAAAGGGTATGACGACGCATTTTTTGGCATTAAGCTTAAGGCCATGGTTTCAACATCAGCCGTTGGTCTCAGTGAGGCCTTTCTGTAGGATGTCTGCATCACTTGGAGAGTTAATGGCTCCCATCTTGCAATAGTCAGTGAACATGGTCAGCCAGAGTCCTTCTGTGTTGACCTGGCCTTCTGAGAAGTAGATAGCAAACAAGAGAGGACCCAGGACAAATCCCTGTGGGACTTGAGTCATGACTGGTCAGCAGTCTAACTTGGAGTCTGCTACTTTCACACTGTGGATAATATCTGTGAGCCAGTTTGCAACCCACCTAGTGATATAGGGTTTATGCCTAGTTTGGTGAGTCTATCAATAATTCCTGAGTGGGGAATGGTACCAAAGGCCTTG
The DNA here is from genome assembly GCF_019279795.1 of Protopterus annectens. NCBI lineage: Eukaryota > Metazoa > Chordata > Ceratodontiformes > Protopteridae > Protopterus > Protopterus annectens. The sequence goes on along the minus strand of NC_056743.1, from coordinate 60,671,870 downwards.
GCCAGATAGAGGTAGGCTGTATGAACTGCCTTCCCCTCATCCACAGCTCTGGTGACTGACTCAAAGAAGTTAACCAGGTTGCATTATCTATCCTTCACAAGACCAAATTGAGTGGGATCCAGAGTTTGGAGATTCTCTATATCCTTGTGAATTAGGTCCATGCTGATGCACTCCATAGCCTTACATATCAGACTTGTCAGGCTAATGGTGCAATACTTCACAGGGTCTGTAGTCACTCCCCCATTATGGAGAGGGATGACTGTAGCAGTGCACCATTCTGTAGGGGCAAAACCTGAGGTGAGGCTGTGATTGAACAGGGCACACAGGTGTGTGGTGTCAGTTCACTTTGTAGTTCATGTAGAACATGTCCAGAGATATTGTCAGGTCCCATGGAAGCTGTATTCTTGGCTATCTAATATTGAGGATTGCACATGGTAAACCATGCTTACATAGTACCTACTTGTATATTGGAGGGATGACCAGTCAACAGTGCCATCTCTTTGGAGTGCTGCAGGAAACATGAGCACCTAAATAAAACCACCACAGAGACAAGGAGGTCATGCAGACTCTACACAGAAGCAGCCACAGCCAGTAGCTCAACCTATGAGACAAGTGTGGTGAGATGGCAACATTGCTCACTGTGCCATTGTACTAACTATATGTCCTTTTCTTGGCTTGCCTGGATCATCAAAGGCAGACAATATATGCAGTGCCACTTTTTGACTGTAATGGAAGGTGAAAGAAATTATAGCCAGCTTGTTGCTCTTGTATACTTCACCCCCCCCCCCACCACCACCACCACACACACATATGCATATGGGAATACGGCACAGTAATGACCATTTTTACACTTATTACAGCAAACATAATACATTGCCACTGCTCTTCCCATGTCAGAATAGTGATTACATTTATAGGTGTTTACCAGGCTAACGACCACAAGGGCCTTTTTAAGCATGGCTATGCACACCAAATCTCTGACAAGTTCTGATACACTTGATAAGTGTAAGCCTGGGCCTGGGAGATGAACCATTTTCAGGTTACCTGTGTCCATTAGAGACATAGGTACCAAACCAGGGATACATTTCTGGTTTCCCATCCAGTTTTCCAAGTTGCACTTGAATTGGGTTAGGGAGGACCTGTGCTTCACATGGATGTGGAGCCTGCTCCATAGACAAGGGTAGTCTCTGGGATACATACCTATCTCTCCAGCAGGTCCTATTTATATCACAAGCAAGGTTTAATTCTTAAGAAAGGGTAATTCTGGTGCTGTTTGTTTTGTGGATATACACGAAGCCCATTAGAGTGGGGTCTGATGATGCCTTGTATGCCAGGCATACATCTCCCCTCAAAAGCCTGTAGGAGACAGAATACAGGGATAGGGCCTTGAAGCAGTCTGCATAGGACATTTTACTTATGCTCTGTATTCTTATAGTGAGGAATCTCTGTGGACGTTCCAATTGCTGGATATGCCTGGTTAGGTACATACCAAATGGGGAAATGTACTCAATGATAGGTCTGATGAATGCCAAATAGTGGAACAATGCCGTCTTTGGACTTGGAGGCCATACCTTTGTTTACAAGTTCTGCAACATAGAATGTTTTCCTCACTACTGTAGACACATGATGGTCAAAGTCTAGACTACTATCTGTATGTGTTCCTAGGTCCCTGAGTACTGGGTCAACTCTAAGGGGTGTGTTGTCAATATGATAGTTACCAGGGATGGATGACTTCCCAAAGGATACTATTATGCAGTTCCTGGCATTTGGTTTTAGTCCATGTTGATGACACCAGTTTCGGTGTCAGCCCCTTCTGGAGAACATTTGTGTCAGTGTGAGACTCAGTGATAGCTCCTAAATTGCAGTTATCTGCAAATTTAGATAGCCAAAGACCACTGACATTTGCTGTGACTTCTATGAAATAAATGCCAAAAAGGAGCAGTCCAAGGACTGATCGCTGAGGGACTCCACTTATGACTGGCCTCTTTGTAGAGGTGGACTCCCCAATTCTAACTTCCTGGGTGGTTTCTGTGAGCCAGTTGACCATCAACTGGGAGACGTAGGTTCATAGGTAGGTACTAGGCTATTGGCCCTAGGGCCTATATAAGCCTAGCCAAAAAGGTACCCTGGCTTTCACCACCCAAGAAAATTATTTTCCTGTGTCCCCATTGAGCAGAGCCCCAGAGCTGATCCCCAGGGTGAATTTCCCATTTCCCATCCAAAGATCAAGATTTTTCTTGAGTGCTAATGGGGAGCTTTGTTTGATATAGATAGGTAGTTTGAGTATGGGAAGTCTCTGTGACAGGAATCTATCCCTCCAGCATGTTCTGTTTATTGTGGTGGCAAGGTTTAGGTCCCTAGAGCATGTAGCTCGAAGGGATTGGGATTTGTTTAAGTGGAGCATGTCCAACAGCTCTGGGTTTGACATAGCTTTGTATGTTAGGCAGAGATTGCCCATGAGTAGGTGATATGTGACGGAGTAAAGCTGGAGTTGTTTGAGATGGTCTGCGTAGGGCATTTGTTTGAGGCCAGTAATCCTCTTAGTGAGGTATTTCTGTGGCCTTTCCAGTTGTTGTAGAGGTCTTGTGAGGTACATACCAAAAGGGGCATTGTACTCTATAATGGGTCTAATGAGTGATGAGTAGAGGGGAACAATCCTGGATGAGAAACCTTTTATGATGAGGTGTGCCACATAGAAGGATTTCCTGACTACTGTGACAGTGTGATTATCAATGGAGAGACTACTATCCACCTGTGTCCCAAGGTCTCTTATCACACTTTCAGTGTTAAGTAGACTACCACCTATATGGTAGTTCATGGGTACAGAGTTTTTACCAAAGGGGGTGACAATGCACCTTTTGGCATTGAGCTTGAGGCCATGGCTTTGACACCAGGCATCTGTCTCAGTGAGGCCCTTATGTAGGATGTCCACATCAGTAGGAGTTGTGATTATGGCTCCTAGTTTGCAGTCATCTGTGGACTTCATTAGCCAAAAGACCTGCATTAGCCTGTATTCAGAAAAGTAGATACCAAACAGGAGAGGACCCAGGACTGAACCCTGTGGTACTCCACTTGTCACTGGTCTGAAGTCAGATTTGGAGTTACTTTCACAGTGTGGGTGCTGTCAGTGAGCCAGTTTGCAACCCATCTTGTGACATAGGGATTTATACCTATTTTAGTGAGTTTATCTATAATTCCAGTATGGGGGATGGTGTCAAAAGCCTTGGCGAGATCTAGATAGGCTATGTGAACCACCTTACCCTTGTCTACAGCTTTGGTAACTGCTTCAAAGAAGTTGGTCAGGTTTAGGAGACATGATCTGCCTTTTAAAAACCCAAACTGGGTGGGGTCCAGAGTTTGGAGATTACCAATGTCTTTGTTTATAAGTTCCATGATGATACATACCATGGCCTTGCAGACCAGGCTCATTAGGCTAATGGGGCAGTAGTTCCCAGGGTCCGTGGTGGCTCTCCCTTTGTGGAGTGGGATAACAGTTGCTGTGCACCATTCAGTAGGCACAAAGCCTGAGGTGAGGCTGTGATTTAACATGGTGCTTAGGTGGGGTACCAGTTCATTCTGTAGTTTATGTAGAACGCAGCCTGGGATGTTGTCAGGTCCCATGGATGCTGTGCTCTTGGCTTTGGAGAGGGTGTTTTTTACCCGTGCAGCCATGATTGCAGGAACTTTGCAGATGGGTAAAGTTAGCACTGAACCTATCTGCCAGGATGTTGGCAATATCAGTTGGTTCTGTATATTTAGTGCCATTGAGCTGTAACTCAGAGCAGATCTGAGTTTTACCATTGAGATTCTTGACATAGCTATAGAATGCTTTGTGGTGGTCTTTAGAATCAGTGGCGATTTTGTTTTCACAACTAGCTTTGGAGAATTTTATGAGGGATCTCAGCTTCTTATTTAGGCTAGCCAGGGAGTTCCTCCAATCATGGGATTTTGCACTTTTTTGCAACAGTTTCTTTCTTCTATTGTAGAGTTTGTGTATGGCAGGGGACCACCAGATTGGCTTCCTTTTTTTTGGAGAATAGCATCTTGGTTCTGTTAGGGATTGCATGGTCCATGCACTCGTGCAAGTGCTTATAAAGTGCATTTGTGTAGGATTCAGCAGTTGTACCTCTATTGTCCGTCTGCATGGGTGTCGTGAAGTTTGCCACTTCTGTCTTAAGACGCGTGAAATTGGCTTTGGAGAATTTTTTACGGTGGTTTCCTTAATGGGGGGGTGGGGGCTGGATGTGGATGTCTAGGCTGATTTGCTTGTGGTCGGATCTGACCAATGAGGAAATGATCTCTGGTGTGGAACACCAGTCGCCCATGTTGGTAATGACCAGGTCTAGGATATTGCTGCCCCTGGTGGGGGTGTGGATAAGTTGATTCAAGGCATTGGAATTTATGAATTCCAGAAAACGTTGAACAAATGAGTTGGTACATGAGTAGTTTTCCCAGTTAATGGTGGGGTAGTTGAAATCGCCCATTATGAGGGTGTTGGGTTGTACCCGAATATTTTCCAGTGGATCAAGAAATGAGGAGTGGGAATCCTGGGGCATGGTGGGGGATCTGTTGCAAGTCGCAATTTGGATTGCGGTCTTGCCCAGAGTTAGTTGCACTTGGATAATCTCGGATGCATTATGCTGAGCAACTTGCCTGGAGGTGTGGATATCCTTAATGAATATGGACATGCCTCCACCTTTAGTGTTTTGGTCCAGGTGGCCGAAAGGTGTGGCATGAGTTATAGCCTGGTAATGCAGGGGTGCTCTCTGGTGCCTTGATGCAGGTCTCTGTCTCTGCACAGATGTCGATGTTCTCCATTTTAAGGAATGCCTCGAGTGAATGCATTTTGAGATTTAGACTTCTAGCAGTGAGTAGCATTACCCTTTAGATTTTGCTTTCTTGTAGCTGTTACAGTGGTGAATTTGTCATTTGAACCTTGCCTAAAAAAGGCACTATAGGGGTGGCAAGAGCCTTAGCCAGTATCTGGAATCCGAAGGACGACAGGTGCATGCTATCTCTGGCAAATGATCGTGGTCTGTTGATCAAGTCATCCCAGTCAAACAGATACTGGATCCCCTTAGAATGACACCAAAAGCTTAGCCAATTGTTGAAGTCAATCATTTTGTCCTATTACTGTGTGGTATCATTCTGGGTGATGGCAGGATGCTACTCAAGGCTATGGTCATACCTGCCTGGGCTCCAAGATCAGAGAGCTCCTCCATGTCTCTCTTCATATAGTCCAGGGAGGCACGACCAGGGTCATTCACACCAACATGGACAATGACCGAGTCATATTTGTACTACTTGTGGAGTGATCTGAGTGCGTGCGTTATGTAGCAGATCCTGGCACCCGACCGGCAGATGACAGTAACTTTTTCCTTGTTTAGCCTAATGAGTGGAACATCAGTGTGCCTGACTATAGAGTCACCTATGTGTAGAGTGTTGGGTACGTTGTTGTGCCTTATGGGCTGTGGTTGAGTGGTACACTGAGTTTCTGGGCTATATGTCATTTGGGTTGTGTTGGGGGGTGGAGGTTGCTTGCATTTCTGCTTTGGAGGTATCTGTTGCTTGAGCAGATTTTTGAGAGCCTCCGCGAATGTAGGTGTGTGTTTTGCGTTTCTATGTGTCTGTTTTGGTGGTGCAGGTTTTGAGGGACTATGTGATCAGTGTGGTGTGGTGCAAGTGTTTACCTTCTTCTCTTGACTGTATAGTCCAGTCTTTGGTGAACAGAGCTTTGCTTCCAGTTTGGCTATATAAGTGCATCTCTCTCAGATTGTAGCGTTGGGTGGTAGGAGGAGATGGTGGTCTGTGTACATGAGGCAATTGCTCCATTGTCCCAAGATGCCCAGATTCATCAGGTAGACATGAGAAAACACCAGGAGCTGACCCTTAGACATGCCTCGATAGGAGCTTATTTATTCTTTTGGCTTTTCCTGGTTTGGGGTCGCCACAGCGGAACTCCGGTCCACTAATGATTGGCAGTAGATTTTTACGTGCCGAGTTGCCAGCCCTGACGCACAACCTTCAATGAAGGTGCGCCCATTCACGCATGTCTCCACACAGAAGATGCTCTAGCTGAGAATCAAACAGGACAACGTCTTACTGTGAGGTGACAATGCTACCGCAGCACCACCAACACAGTGTATTATAGGTGCTTATTTATTAAGTAATAAAAACTGTTTTCTTCTAGACAAGTGAGGAAAGTTGAGTGCTGTACTAATTTGTAGCTTATTTAGTGCTTTCAATGAGTTCTGAACAAGTGCTGAGCTCAAAGAAACCGCTTTGAGTGCTAAAACTAAAAAAACTGACTAGTTTTAAGGGAAAATTTAAAAGCAGACTTTATGGTGCTGGGAATAGTTTAACCCTAGCTAAGTGGCGATGCATAAAGTGTATTTTTTTTATATAATGGTAGCAAATGAGCAAACTGATTTAAACAACCTTCTTAATGTAAAACAACTGGTCTGAAGCCCATGTGTTTCAAACAAAGGCTTAGAATAACAGTTACAATTTAATCAGGCTACTAACAAGCAGTAATAAATGCAGCAGAATAAATGCAATTGAGTACTTTTAAGAACAAAGAGCAAAAGCAAAACAAAGTAGTAAAGTAGGAAGAAGCTTAAATACGGTAAAAGCAAAACAAAGTAATAAAGTGGAAAGAAGCATAAATACAGTAAAAGCAGATGAATAAATTAAAGTTTTTTATACAACAATAAAAAACAAGCAAACTGATTTAAACAAATGACCCAATTAACCAGTAAAAAAGCTGAAAATTGAGCCCTGTTCCAGCGGTCTTCGATCAGACAAGTTCTAACTGTGCACACTCCTGCCACTAGGGTGCAGGGGAGTCTTCTGCAAAAAAAGATGACCTGGATTAGTGCTGAAGTTATACAAACAAAGCTAGATTCAGGATTTCTGAATCTAGTCTATGTTACAGGAAACAAGGTGCACCAATTTCAGAAAGTTCAAATAAACAGTTCAAATAAGCAGGCACAATAAGCCTTTAATCAGAATTTGCAAGCTCAGAAGGGCAAAATCTAGCCTCTCCTCCCACAAGAGTGCAGACCACAAACCTTCTTAATCAAAAATAACTGGCCTGAAGCCCAAGTGCTTTAACCAGAACTAATACACTTTTATAATAACAGACGAACCTTCAATCAGCAATTCCCAATTTAGAAGGATGTAAGCTACCTGTCCTGTCACAACAGTGCAGACCACAAACCTTCTTAATGTAAAACAACTGGTCTGGAGCCCAAGTGCTTAAACCAAAAGGCTTAGAATAACAGTTACAATTTAATCAGGCTACTACCAAGCAGTAATAAATGGATCACAATAAATACAATTGAGTACTTTTAAGAAGATGCAAAAGCAAAATAAAGTGAAATTTTTTTACAAGTTTGTACCTAACCTCTTGAGTTTGTCAACAGTGCCCAAGTGGGTATTGTGTCAAATGCCTTGGCCAGCTTAAGGTAGGCAGTGTGAACAACATTGCCCTCATCCCTTGCTTTGATCACCTCAAAAAAGTCCACCAGGTTGAGTAGGCATGATCTGTCCTTGATAAAACCAAAGTAGGCTGGGTCCAGTGTCTGGAGTTTTATTATATCTCTGTTGATCATCTCCATGATAATTCTTTCCATGGCTTTACATATAAGATTAGTGAGACTTGTAGCTCTGTAGTTTCCAGGGTCTGTAGATGGCTCACCTTTGTGCAGAGGGATGACTGTTGCCTTTCCTCAATTCGTGAGGCCTGTTTTGAGGCTGCAGTTAAATAGCAATTCCAGGGGCCTTGATAGGTCATGTTTCCTGCAATTTAGAAGGCATCCAAGGATATTGTCTGGGCCCATTGATGCAATGTTCTTGGTCTTAGAGAGAGCATTAAGGACCTGCTCCCTAGTGATACTTGGGGGAGTTGTATTTGATATTTCCTGAGGGAAGATTGAGGAGGAGAGATGGGTAAAGTTGGAGCTGAATTTATATCAGTTGATTATGTAAATATGTTTCAGTAATTTTGTTGACCAAAATCAAAAACATTTTTACAAAAGTGATTGCATACCAGGAATCCTGGAAGAGCAGAAGTTACACATGGCCTTCTTAATTTCCATTGCACTGACCACTTCCATAAAAATAACATTCCCATATTTCTCACTTACCTTGAGAACAGTAGTAGGGGGCTCCTTCTCAAAAATGAATCATTCAGTGCTACATCTTGCAGTTTCTATTCCTCTCCTTTCACTTTATTAGGGAATTTAAGCAAATGCTGATGGCAACAACTTGCAATATCATTCTGCAAAGGCAGGGATAGAGGTCCTGCAGTCACTCCACTCTGTAGCTGTATGAACAGCCACCATACATGTGAAATATCCCAAGTTTTAGAGAACTTATCTGATTTTACATCATATTTTTGCTCGTATCCCTTGTAAAATATGATTTTCTAGTAAATCATTGATTAGAGATGGTCACAATCACTAGTGCCAAATGTTAGATTTTCTTAGCTCTTCTTGTACATAAAATGTATGCTGATTCAGAACTTGCTATATTGACATTTAAGTAAATCAGAGTAATATTATAAAACTTTAAATGATTTGGGGAGTTTGTCCAGAATTCTTGATCAAAAGAAGTTGAGAGATGTAACATCATCTATGGCACAAAGGTATCTGTGCCTTTCAACTGCCCCCTGATTTTGAGCAGTGTCCATGGGTTTGCCTAATATTTTTGCCCTGTCCTCCAAAAAATGTTTAAACTCCTGATACATTTACTTAAAATTACAATCTCTCAATATTGCCAGACATTGAGTTAAATAGTATTTCATGTTTAGTAACGTGGAATGCATGTGGATTCAAAATCTGTTCTGCATTTTTTTAAGTGAATTAGAATAATTAAAAATTATCCTTGATTGTGGTCTTTTGTCACTGCTTCCTGAGCACAGAAGTCAAGAGCTAAGATAAGAAAGAAAAATAAGTAAATCTCTTGAGTATTTTCTTCAAACTCTACAGGACTCTAGGCTGGCATTGCATCTTTCTCATTGGTTGATTTTACTTAACAGGCAAAGTCTCTCGATAAATGAATAACAAGAAGAGGTGAGCGCATGCAGGGCAGCAGTGTTTTGTTTTATGGTGCTCTTTATCAGAACAGCTACCATGATCTCCTCAAATGAACACTGGAAAGCCTGGAAAAAAATGAAACGCATAAATACTGTTTCTAAGACATACCGATCCAGAGATTTTACCCACAATACCAGAGAACCAGATGAGGGGCTGCATTTCCAGACAGTCCAGAAATAATTCAGGCATATGAGACCCTTATCCTTTATTTTGGTCAGTCACACTCTTAAGGGAGCAACAGTGTCTAAATCTCTAAGTTTATGATAAATCAAGTAGTTTATTAATGGCTGTTCATTTTGAATTTCTGATGGTAGATGCTATATCAATTAGTACTGGAATATGATGACTTTAATATACAAGTAATTTATTTCATATAATGACAGGTGCGTGCTGACTGTTTTTCTATGACTTGTACTCCTGTTTAATGTTATTCACATTGCTTTCTTATTAAATGAAACTACTTGTGTAAGACGCTGAGTGTACCCCACTGTAACTGAATGATGATTCATTTATTGGGAGAACAACAAAACTAGAATTTTTTTACAGTTTATTCTGAATGTCTAATAAGAGACGGTCACTGCAAAAAATGCTATTGTACTAGTTTTGTTATTTACCATGTCTTTTGAAGTGTTAAGCACCCTTTTAAATAAAAACTTCAGTAGATGGTACATTATATCCAGCAATTCTAAAAAAATGGACTGAAGGGTGCCAGTGGGACATGCTTTTATAGAATTGCACATTACTGAAAAAGCATGCTTGCTGGGGATGCTATAAATAGTGAAATGCAGGAAGTAGTGCACTTTGATGTCTTTTAGTCACATTTTCAAGAAAAGAAGATGCATCACCTCATGTTAAAAAGCACTTAATTTCTCTTCCATCACAGAGCTTCTACAAATCGTAATTACACACCACAGCTGAGTTATTGATTCAGGGGGATTACCTGGTAGTTTGTTTGTTTATACTGTCTCTGGAGAGTTGCTTAAATAATGTCATGAGTGTTTGAAGCAAAATTTACTATTTTTTATTTATGTTTAGATTCTTAAAAGTAGACCGACATATGTTTTGTTTCTGTATCACTAAATCCATAGTTGTCACCAATCAGTGCCTTCACCTGAAGTGGACATGAATGTAATAGTGTTTTAAAGGGTAAGGCATTCATTTTGGGAGGATTTTTGACATAACATTTGTGTTTACATTAGTGGTAGCTTCTGACTCCTTTAAAACTGTGTGCCCTGATGCTCAGGATGTTACTCTACATTGTTTTAACTTGAAGAGCATTATGATCAGAACAATAAAATAAAATCTAATGCTGAATTTTAGTAATTGCATAAATATTCCAGTAGTGTTTCTAGTTATAAATGTTGGCAGCAGTAGCGTATCAGAGGGTGACCTCACAACATGACCTTAAAATAATTAAATAGAAAACATAAGGGTAAATAGATTTTTAAAACAGAATGTAGGCATCACTACAAAAATTTTCATTAATAAACAATGATGATCTGACTCAATGAAGTTACAAAATGGCTGAATCTCTATAGTACCTCATTTTGAATATTTTGTGTTAATCTAGCATGTTTATGTAGTATACATGTTTTTCTGAAATAATCAAATATCTGTTGAATACCAGATTGCACACTAATAGCTTGCTTCAACTGGTATACAGCTATCAGTGCTACGTAGTCACTTTTGACCAGCGTGTCTATTTTTGTAAGAAAGGTCTTCTATATTGAATAACTTATAAACAAAGGGATTGTTGCTAAATCTACGAATGTCATTGTCACTGAAGAGATCCAAGGAAACAAAAAAAAAAAAAAAAAACACACAGCACTTTTTTTTTTTTTTTTTTTTTTTTTTTTTTTTTTTTTAAATAGTACTAAATGTTAAGAAAGCTATGATGTCATAGGGATGTAAAATCTCTAATGCTGCTTTTTAGCTGTGATATGAAATATATAAACAAAAACAAGGAAACACTAAGGTTTTTGAAAATATTTTTATTTTCATAAAGGGTTACAAGCCCATGGGACATACCTCATTTCTTGCAAGTGACTCTGTGCTGTTATTATCTTCATTTTGATTTCTGTGCCTGCCTCGTGTGTTATTGATTTTTGCCAGTGTGCTAACCTACACCACAGCTTCAGAATGTCCATTCTGTGCTTTCAGAATGCTTGATGTGAATAAATGCAGTTTCCTCTGATTATTTCTTATTCTAGGTTTCTCATTCTCAAACTATGCCTACATTTCCCTCTCTGATGGATACATGTTTTTAATCCCTACGAAAGCATTAGGTATCTCTCTCATAACTTTTTTCCTTAACATTTTATTCTTCTCTTAAAAAAAAAAAAAAAGTGTACTGTCTGTTTCCTTGAGTCTTGTACTTGTCTTGTCTGCTTCTTCTCTCTCGCATTTATATTTTGAAGCTGCCTCCTGTGAAGACATGTACTTAAGGGCTAAACATAGGAATCTGAGTGTTGTGTGTGTGTGTGTGTATGTATGTAGCTCATGTGCTGTTTGTTGTTACCATGCCAACTGACCATTAAGCTTCTCCCCACATGGAGAGTTGTTGCATTACCTGCGAGTATCACCCAACATCAAGAAGAGTGTTATCTGAAGGCAGCGACCATTCAGCCAGCCGTGAAGGTGCTTTGTCTTCACTGGCATCCCAGCAGGGGGGAGTTTGCAGTGAGCCTAACCCTGGTCCTGAGTGGGGAACCACATGATCCACATGACTGTGGAGGACTACTTCTGGGCTCAACTGCAATGAAGCAGTGATCCGAGTCTAACACCCACCACCACCACCAGGCCATGCATTACATCCTCCTATCTGCTGTATTGTGAGCATGGATACCTCGATCTCCCACACCATCCCCTTAGGATAGGCACACGCATCTTCCCTTGCCAGCTCTATGGCCCCCAGAATACCTAATCAAATTTGGGTCATCTAAACTGCAGTCAGGGCTTTATTCCCTTATGCCAACAGAATAGGATAATCCAAGTAAAAGTTTACTAGTCATTCAAATGTGAAAGTCTTAACTGGTATTTCATGGTATTGCTATCTTTTTTGCAACTTCCAGAATTTGATTTTTTTTTTTCATTGTATAATGACCCAGAGCAAAAAAAAAAATAGGAAAGTGCTAATTTTGTGAAAAAATAATCTAAATTAATTATCATGTTAATTATGACAATTTTTACCATGTAAATGAAGGTGGTGTGTTCGAGTATTACAGGTTCATAGTAATTCAGTATTATTTATCGAAGATATGGTTACTATTACATAGGCTGAAGCAGAACATTAGTCTTTACTGCATTTAATTCTGGCATTTATAAATGAAGCAGAGTGGTTTGTTGCCTGGGAGGGTTTGAGCATGCAGTCATGTGTTCTGATGATTGAAGTGTGGCTTGTGATGCTTATGTGCAGAAAGCTGTTATGCTTTTACAAAGTATTTATTATTTTTAGATGAGAAGTCAGAGAAGGACCCGTTATCCTACAGTGATTTGGGGTCCAGTTAGTGTTTTTTCTGCTTAATTTTATCAGTTGGTTACTTAAAGACTTGCAGTATATCTGTATGCCTTGAAAATTGTCTTACATGTATTGCATATCACAAAGCAAAA
>NC_056743.1:60616663-60654163 GCF_019279795.1 Protopterus annectens | reverse complement strand
CTCCACAGGCTATAACGTTAAAGCAGTTGGCTGCTGTTCTCTTACCACTGATAGTCTCCCAGCCACTCCAGTGTCTTGGACTCCTGGCTCTGCCCACTCCATTCGCTACACTCACTCCACTGCCCTACCCCCATTCTCACCCACCCCCATATCAATTACATTTATACTTGCAGACCACACCCATCATCACATCCCAATCAACTCTTACACTGCCCTTCACATCTCCATAGCGACACACTCTACTCAACCATTACCACTTCACCTCTACTAAATCATCCAACCCACAGATGCCACCCTTACACTCACCCCACTCTCTCTAAAGCCTAACAAGATGAACTGCACACAATAAGCCCTACTACCAAAATCTGTACTCCACTCATTAACAATCTTCTCTTTTCCTACTTTTCTTCCTCTCCTCTTACCCGATGGCAAACTGAGACTATATCCAATACCTTAAAACTAAACAACTTCCCTATATCACCCTGTGACCTTAAGTCCACCCAGTCTTTCTTTTACTTACACACAAAACTAACAGTCAAAGCTAACCCTTACTCTTCTGTAAAACTAACATAGTGTACAGACTGTCTAAACTCTACCTTTACCTACTCAAAAAACTCACCTGCTGCGGTGACATGCATCCCAATCCAGGACCCATTGCATCAGCCAATACTAACCTAATTCAGGTAAATCCCCTTTTATCACAGACCTACTTCATCTCTCCTCTTACGTAACATAAATGCAAGAAGTATAATTAACAAAATTCAAGACCTACATGCCCTACTAGCTCTATATAAACCAGAAATAACAGTGCCAACAGAAACTTGGCTAAAACCAGAACACCACAATAATGAAATCACACCTCCAGGCTATAATATTATGCGCACAGTTAAACTAGAGAAACTAAAGGGAGGTGGCGTAGCAATAGTATTCCAAAAACACCTCAACTTACAACAATTGGATTACAACTGCCATGAAGTTAAACACACAGACCTAATTCTTGCCAAATTAAAACTTAACTCCAACAAACATATAATTATTGCAGGTGGCTATATCCCACCAGGCAATAACATTACAATTATGGAAAGCCTACTTAACTAGATCTCTAAATCCTTACCACAAGAAACCATAGTATTAGGAGACTTTAACACTGACTGGCTTAACTGCTCTAGCCATAATCCATCCACCCATATTAACCTCCACGGATTTACCCAAATTATATCTACCCCGACCAGAACAGACAAAACTTCCAAATGTGAATCCATCCTAGACTGGATACTGTTATCTGACCCCACTCACTGGATACTGTTATCTGACCCCACTCACTGGATACTGTTATCTGACCCCACTCACTGGATACTGTTATCTGACCCCACTCACTGGATACTGTTATCTGACCCCACTCACTGGATACTGTTATCTGACCCCACTCACTGGATACTGTTATCTGACCCCACTCACTGGATACTGTTATCTGACCCCACTCTAGCATGGCACTCTGGCTGTCTCCCTGATAGTCTAAGTGACCATCAACCAACCTTCCTAATTAGAAATGGACCCCGACACATTACCCAACCCATCCTCAGAGTCATTCACAGTAAAAAGACCTTCATACCTACTAACTTCATAAATGCACTAAAAAGCTGCAGTTGGACCTCCCCCCCCAAGACAACTTCATCTAGATGAAGCCGTGAATTACTTTAACTCTACCTTCCTAAAAATCTTAAATCATCATGCTCCCGTCTGAACCACAAGAATAAAAACAAATTATGCCCCATGGCTAACTAAAGATACCAAAATTACAATGAAAGAAAGAGATAAAGCTTGGACCCAATATCATAAAAACAAAACTACCAATTTGAGACAAATATATTTAGAACTCCATAATAAGGCTAAAAAACAAATTAAATTAGATAAAATCAACTACTACAAAACCATGCAAGAAAAACATGCTCACAACCCTAAAGCATTCTGGGCCATAATAAATGGTATAATGCATCCAGGAAAAGCCTCCACTCCAACCGCATTGCCACCAAACAACCAGGACAACATTCCCACTCAATTTAACAAATTCTTTACCTTAACAGTTCAAACTCTTGCAAAAACCCAAAACACCACTAGTAGCCCCACAACAGCATGTTCCCCTACTCAACCAAATACAAAACAAAATAATGATACATCCAGCTTTTCCCTACACCCTGTACCCACAAAAGTAATAATTAAACTCCTAAAAAAAACCTCAAACCAACCACACTAGGAGCTGACAAACTACCTGTAGATTTCCTTCAAATAGCAGCAGAAGCAATAGCATATCCTGTATCCATTATCATAAATAGATCACTAACAGAATACAAGGTACCTACTTTATGCAAAATATCACATATTATTCCACTACACAAAGGAGGTAAATTCTTAGAACTCACCAACTATCACCCTATCGCAATCCTATCACCTTTATCAAAAATATTAGAAAGAGTTGTCTAGCTACTGCATTACCTCCTAGAAAATGACATACTCTCCAAATCTCAGTGCTGCTTTAGGCCCTACTCCTCAAATCTCAGCATGGCTTTAGGCCCTCATACAGCACTGCTATAATTTACTGATATAGTTAACCACCATAGAAACAAGGGACTACTCGTATCTTCCATATTCTTAACTTATTTATTTTTATTTTACATTTGTTTACTGGGAAAGTCCGAATGGATATATGTCCATTTTCAGTGGAGGCCCGGGGAGAAAAGCTCCAGAAAGCAGAGTACAAATGCATGAGAGACAATAGAAACATTTAGAGATAAGTACAATATGCAGTTTTCAGTAGGGTTACAAACTTAGATAAAACATAGTAGACAACATCAAAATCATGCGGCTTCAGTTTCAGACAATAATACATGCAGTTATGGGTGAAGTCCCATCAAGAATTCATACACTTATTAGAGTATATGATTGAAATGCTTAGAGAGAGTTTGCAGGGACAGTGGGTGGTGGTTAGTCAGGGTTTAATCAGGGACATTGCTAATGCTGTTGGAAGTGTAGTTTGAGGCTTTTTTTTTACTGGGTTAAGGAGGATTGGTGAGTAAGTTCGGCAGGTAGCATATTCCAAGTTTTGTTTACTGAGTTGGCGAATAGAGTCCCCAGCCACATTTATGGTCTTTGTACCAGCAGTTTGTCAACAGAGCGTAGTGACCTCAGGTTGCTGTATGGTTTGATGATCTTATTTAGTGCTGGTGTTTTTTCGGGTTGATACAGTGTTTTATGGATTATTACAAGTTGGTTGTATCGGAAAAGACTGGGCCACTCCAGTCATCCTAGTTGAGTTAGGTTGATACAATGGTGGGTCCTAGAGGGAGCACCTGTAGCAAGTCTAGCAATATGGTTGTAACAACTAGCAAGTTTAGTAAGGGTGGCTTGGTTTAGGTTAGTGAAGGGGGGAGGCATAGAGGAGGATAGAAAGTAGGTGGGACTGAGTGATAGTTGTTCTTGTAAAAGGAGTGAGGAATGGTTTGATCCTGTATAGGGAGCCCAGTTTTTTGTTGACAGATTTGATGGTTGTATTGACATGGATATCATATTTTAGGGTGTTATCGACTGTGACGCCCAGGAGTTTTGTGCGAGTATCTCAGGATATAATTGTGCCATTGTTGGAACGTATAGTAAAGAATGGTGAGGAAGATTTGCAGGTGGGGGAAAAGATGAGCAGTTTAGTTTTATTGGGGTTTAATAGAAGCTGACGGTTTGTGAACCATTTTTCTACATCATTGAAAGTATTCTGGGTTAGGGTCATAAGCTCAGTTGGTGAGGAGGCGGTACATATTAAAGTAGAGTCGTCCACGTATTGGATGCAGGTGGCCTTGGGAGTGATGGTGGGTAGGTCATTGATAAGCACTGAGAAGAGTAGTGGTCCTAGTATGGAGCCTTAGGGGACTCCTAGAGTAATGGGTAGATGTATGGATAGGGTATTCTGCCATAAACCTGCTTGCTGCCTATCAGACAGGTAAGATGGGAACCATTTAATAGACCTACTATTCTGTGACAGTTTGAGTAGATGTGTGTGGATAGGGTATTCTGCCATAAAACTGCTTGTTGTCTATCAGACAGGTAAGACTGGAACCATTTAATAGAGCTACTATTTCGTGACAGTTCTTTCAGGGTACGGAGAAGCAGCTGGTGATTGACCATATCAAAGGCCTTAGAGACATCTAGGAAGAGAGCAGAGGTAAGTTTGTTATTGTTTCTGTTGATGTTGATAGAGTTAGAGACGGATAGGAGGGCTGATGTGGTGCTGTGGTGTGGCCTAAAACCATGCAGAGAGTTGGTCAGTAGTTTATTTTGGGTGCATTAATTGGTTGTGGATACACTTTTCCATAATTTTGGCCAATGGTGATAGAATGGCTATTGTTCGGAAGTTTGAGCGGTCTAAAGAATACCCTCCTTTATGAAGGGGAGTGACATGGGGAAACCTTCCAGAGAGAGATAGTGGCTTCAGTCAAAGTGTGGTTTATTATGATTGAGACAGGGTATGCAATGGCATCTGCCCCTTTTTGTAAATATTCTGGTGGGAGGAGATCGGCTGCCAGGGTAGTGAGCTATAGTTTGTTAGAGATCGGATGGTGGATGTAGATACAGGTTGGAAGGTGAAAGGGAGTGGGGTAGTGGTTATGGAGGAGTTTTGAAAGGAGCTGGTAGGGATAGTTGGCTAGTTAGTGATTGAATTGTTTTGGTAAAAAAATTGCTAATGATGATAGCAGTTTCCTCTGGAGTTTTAAGGTCGCAAGTTGAGGGGGTGGGGGTGGAGGTTTGGCCAGGGTGGAGCAGTTTGTTTATGCCTGCCCCACATTTCTAAGTTTTCCTCTGGTGTTTTTGCTGAAGGTGTTGATAGAAGTTTTTTTTGTCTAACCGTGTGGCTTTCGTGGTATCCTTCCTTAGTTGTTTAATTTAATATGGTCAAGTGAGTCTTTGGAGGTGAGCCATTTGTCCCATGCTTTGTTTCTTGCTATGAGTTTGGTTTTGGTTACTTTAGAGAGCCAGGGGGCGGTCTTAGTTTTGGCTCTGAGGGTGCGGATATGAGCGTGGGAAT
Source organism: Protopterus annectens (assembly GCF_019279795.1). Lineage (NCBI taxonomy): Eukaryota > Metazoa > Chordata > Ceratodontiformes > Protopteridae > Protopterus > Protopterus annectens. The sequence continues at coordinate 60,649,092 of NC_056743.1, read as the reverse complement.
CTAGAATGGAGAGGAATTTAGAGTTAAAGTAGGCTACAGCATCATTTAGTGAAAGTTCTTTATGTATGACCAAATTGCATGCTCTGAGTTCATTCTGAAAGTCAGTGAAGTTAAAGTTCTTGTTTCTGATAGATTTATATAGAACTTATCAAAAGCCATTGACATGGTAAATCCCAGCTTTCTACTTCAAACTCTTTCTAACCTAAACTTAAGCTCCTCCTCTATATCTTGGTTCACTAGATAATTATCAGACCCATCAGCAAGCAGTCCTTTGGCAAGACCAGCTGTGCCCTCTATTACCAGTATCCACAGGAGTCCCCCAAGGGTCTATCCTAGGCTCACTGCTGTTGTCACTATTTACCAACCAAATCTATTCTTCCTCACCCACCACATCCATCGTACAATATGCAGATGACACAACCCTTATATCTGCCACTGCCACCTTGAAAGAACTCCAAACCCTAACCCAAAATAGCTTTACTCTAGCCGAAACATGATTAACCAACATTAAACTTATTCTTAATCACAAAAAAAAAACTAATTATTTTTAGTCCTGGGCAACCCCCCCTCCCATAAACAATTTTACTATAAACTCTAAGGACGGCATCCAAATCACTCCTACTACCCACACTAAACTGTTGAGATAGACAATAACCTAAAATTTGACATCCATATAGCTCCAACCATCAAGAAAGTAAACTAAAAGCGAGGGCTCCTCTACAGGAATAAATCGTTTATGACCAAGCAAACCAAAGCAACCATTGCAAGGACACATCTCTTACCCATCCTTCTCTATGCCTCCCCTGTCCTTACAAATCTCCACCAAAATGATCTAAGCAAAATGGAATCTGTTACAACAAGATCGCCAAGTTTGCAACTGAAGCCTCTTACAGATCCCACCACTGTCTTGCCCTTAAGCAGCTCAACTGGTTTGAACTGCCTCAACTACTTCTACTTGATCAACTCTCAGTAGCTCACAAGCTCTACTACCTTTCAAAAAACACCCCAGAACTCCAGCATCTAATCCAGCCTCACACTTGAGAGCCTTGAAATCCAGTAGCCAAAACCTCATAAATGTCATTAAACATAAAAATGATGCTGGTAAAGCTCTTTTTGCTTGCACTATTGCCAGGACCTGGAACTCACTACCAAGCCAAATAACCTCAACTACATATACTACTCAATTCAAAAAGCTCCTGAAAACCCACTACTTGAATAACTAGCTTTTCCCATGCAGCTCCCCTGGTTAACTCTTACCATTACACTGTTCTAATAATGTGACTTAGGGTTTACACCTTAAATTTTCCCTGGAAATTCTGATAAACTTTTCCCCTGAATAGCTAAATATTAGATAATTAACCATTGCTAAAATAAAAAAAAAAATTCTGTCTTAATGCCTAATATTATTGACCTATGTTCTTTATTTTTCTTAACTTGTAAAACTGCACATTACAGTATAGAAAGTTGGATGTCTAGAGCTGTTTTGGTATGTAAAATTTCCTTGCATGTAATGTTCTTGGAGCTTTTCTCCCCGGCTTCTGCTGAAAATGGATCTGTGTCCAGTTGACTTTCCCGGTTAACAAATGTAAAATAAAATAAAAAAAAAATTCAAAAGGCAGGATCTTCCCTTAATCAAACACATTTAAGAGTATAGCAACCTTCAGAGAATATGTTCATGCCGCTGGGCCTAAAGTTGTCTGGGTTCTTAGATGATATCATCACCTTGTAAAATGGTGCATTTATAGCCTCTCTTTGTAGCTCCATATCTTCACATATCATTTTGATTTACACAGCCTATATAAGTTTGGTTTGATTGATTAAATATTATTAGCAGCCACTGGGTGTTTCATCTGCAAAGCTGTTATATCTGTAGTTATGTACAAGATGCCTTCCTTGTATCGTTAGCATTCTGATATCTCTCTACTTAATGTGAGGCTTGCAGAAAATGTTCCCTGTAATCTCTGGTACAGGGTTTGATCCTTTCCACCTCCATATGCTTGCTGCACAACTGAGCAAGTCATTGAACCAGACGCTGTTGCTAGGTTGCCCTTTAATACAGAAAACGTGTACCCAGTGAAGTTACGTGATTAACAAAATATATGAAAGCTCTCAGCATGTCTTGTTGCAAATCAGAGGGAATACCACTTTAGATTTTCTATTTCACTGTGAACATTGAACATGTTTTTACCCTCAGTTCTATTTAACCTAGCTGCACTGTCCCTGATTTTGAACACAGGTAGGCACAACACTGTCATAGATGCTTCTTGCAAAATTCAGTGATGTGTGTGTTTCTTTTAGCTGTGATGTAGCTAGGAATAACTAAGATGCTTCTGGTGTTGCCAAATCAATCTTTCTTTTATGTGGTTTTGAGTTTGTATTACTTTTAATTGCAGCTCAGGTATATAGTGGCACTATATTAGCTATGCAAGTATGATTTGCTATGGTTAGTGTTGTGTAACGTGTTGATTTAGATTTGTTGGCGCTATGACCTCTGAGGCTTTTGTGCTTGCATTCATCATAACGCAAATGTATGCATGGATAGTTGTCTTTGCTTAATCAAAGGATGAGGTCTCTACTGAGAATTTAGCCACAGCATTCTGGATGTACCTACAGCTCTCTCAGATATTTAAGGTCTTTCCAGTAAAGGATGCATTTGTCATGACCTAGAGACAGAATTTACATTCACTAAGTTAACCATATACAGCATAACTTTGAAAATTAGTCCTCGAGTTGTTTCCATAGGCAACCGTTTGAAATATCTGGATCTGCTAGAATGAATCCCAAAATACAGAAACAGAATGGCAGAAAGAATGGACTTGTATTCTGAGATGCCAGTTCTCAGAATATTCCCCTTACTCAGAGCTATGGCAAACTTGGAGTAGGTATATATAAGTTTGGGGTGTGGAGAGCTGTGGGAGGGGGGCTTGCCCCTTTGCAAAAAAGTTTCAAGGAGAAGAGCGATTTTCGAAATTTGTTCTGTGTTTTCGGTCTTGGCTTGTTAACACTCGACATTTTGAGGGCTAACATTTCAATAAGGAGTCAGTTTCATACCTAATGTAAATAAGATAATTTAAAATGAAGAAAATGCTAGAACGGTATCCTGTTGGCTAAAACATAGCCTTACATTTTCTGTAGCACCACTAAATTGACAAGTTTATAGCAAGTTGTCATTTTGAAGGTTTACAACAAAACTGTACAAGAAGCAGGTTTATAAGGGGCACAGTATAATCCTCAAATATATTGGAGATGGAATTGCTTTTTAAGGAATGAGACTTAAAAATCAACAAAACGTATATGCTGTGTAAGCAAAAATAAACAGCAGGAGGAAACCATGAAATCATGGATAAAAATGATATGTATTAAAATACTTAAGATGTGGGATATGGGATGAGAGTTTATAATGCGTGTATTTGAGAGTGATTATTAGCACCAAATGTGCGTGTTCTCCATAAATAAAATGCAGATTTTAATAGTTTGGCAATACTCCATTTTTGTACTTATACCAAAATGTATATGATAAGTAGACAAATGTATATACACACTTCAACATTGAGGTTTTAATAGCATATTTTATTTATAAAAAGATTCTCAGTTTACTGCAGTAAAGTTAGGCTAATAATGCTTCTAACTGACACTTTTGTAGTTAACACTGTAGCAGGAGAAGATGCAAGTGTCTGGAGGGAATTTTACCAAATGCTGTCTAGCCCTTTCAAGCTTTCATACTTTCATTTTACGCTTACTGAAAACAACTGCACTTCTGAGATTTAAGTGGCTAACCTTAACATTCAGAATTCATGTGTGCTTTGAAAAATGTCTGTTTCCTGATTAAAAAAGTCCACCGGAGATTAAAATTGCTTGGCAACATTAGACAGTTTCTGGTGTCTAATGTTGGCTTGTGACTTGCTAACAGCCTGTTACTGACTAGAGTTATTTCCTTCTTTGTTTCCTCTATCTGTACCTGTGTTTTCCTTAAGCAGTGCTGTTATTTTCATGTTTGCTCCTTTGCCTTTTAAAAATAATGTCTTTAGAATATATGGAATGCAGTTGTTTCCCTCGAAGACCCATTTGATAAGCAAGATATCCGTAGATCTGTCACCTGCATATCTTGCATAACCAATCCACGTAGCCAACAAATGTGTAGTGATGGTTACTGTATATAGAAGTGGTCCTTTATTCACATATATTTTTTTCAGCGAGACCAGAACAAATGGAAAAAAAAAATGGAACCCGCTTGTATAAATCTGTAGAAACATATTTAGAAACTTAATTCTATAATCTATGTAATACCCAAGCTATTTAACAACCCACCCCTTTTCTTTATACTGTGGCTCTGCTGTAGTTAAATTTTAAAATATAGTCTGAAACCTAATTCCTGAAATTACTTGTTAAGACATTGAACTTTTTCTTGAATATTCTGCCACGCAGTTTACCATTCTGTGTTGCCAGCTCCTCAGCAATTAAGAGAACTAATGCCTCACGCTTACTGACACGCAAGTCTTCCTTTAGACTGTTCCATATGGAGGAGCAAGTATCTACTAAACCTGGTGGCCAACCTGTCTTTAAAGACTTTAGACTATACTGTAGATGCTTTCAGTTTTAACATACCTCACACAACCGTGCGCACCATGTTACAGACAAGCAAATAAGCTTTCTTATGCCAAGAAACTTAGTCCCTACCTGAACCACAAAGACTTCCAAGACCATTACTGATGGATAGACAGCATATCAACAAGTCAAATGGCATTCAAAATACTTTGATCTAAATCCCTTCAGCACCATCAACAGAATGGTTTGTAAGGACAAGTATATTTTGCAGTGAATACTGCTGCTGTGAAACAGACTCCCTATCCACATAAAGCAAAGCTCATCCCTGTTCATTTTCGCATCTGTGTATGGGAAGCAGAAAAGTTACCCCAGGACTGTCCCATGTACTACCAATGTACGGAAGCTCTTAAATGCTTTATACCATGAATAGGTCCCCTTAAATTATCTATGGTAGGTTCCCAGTAATTTTCATTACAGGTAGTATAGAATTATTGGCCATGGGAATGGTAAGTCCAGTGTATAACCAAATGGGATAGGTTATTTTGACACAGAAGGGGGAATTGGCTAGGCTTAAAATGGACTGCAAGGGCAACAAGCCTTGTATTTACCTATGTACGAAGGTATGGTATACTAGGTGGCTAACTACATGCACAGACACTACAGAAAACACATCTGAAAAATGAGTCCGAAAGCTGACAGGCCAAGTCATTGAAGCAGCAAGGCAGACATGCATCCTATAATGTCTTGGTCGTAGGTGACTTGATAGTCAAACACACAGATGCACCACTCATGAGGCTGAACAAAGCCAGGGTGATGGTTAGCTGCCTCTCCTGGTACCAGGAGCTGCAGTGCCAGTAGGGCTCTCAGTTCTTTTCACCCTAAATACATGTATATGACATGGTCATTGTGAACCTGGAAGTGAATGACTTGAGATATCCCTTATTGGATAATATGAAAGGGGCCATGATAGAGCTTTCAAAATATGCATCTGAAAGTGGAGTGAAACTAATACTGATCAGCATCTCACCATCACCAAAAATTATACCAAAATACAAACAAAAGATATTTGACTGTAATTTATAGCTTAGCATATTTTTCCTCATAGCTTAAGTATATTTACCAGGACCTTCTCCTCTGTCATATTCCCATTTTTTGGCAAGTACAGTCTCCTCAAATTTACCTACATTGCTAATCCAAACTATACAAAGTTAGCACTGCTCAGTCTTCGAAGCCTAAGCAAGAGGTTGCACTCCTTACTGGTATTCCTAATTCTTGAAAATATAGATACCTGTGTAGGTACCTAAAGATGGTTTCAGAACAGTGAGAGCACCCCCACATTGCAGGATTTCAGTGCCCATCTCTATTTGAGATCCAACACAAAAATGAGAGCGTTATTGGAAGGGGTATGTTAGGATTCCTATGAAGCCATCACATGTCCAGACTGTTAAGCTAGGACATTGCAAGGGTCGTCAGGTAAGAAGCCATCACATGGCCTGACTGTTACACCAGGACAATGACCTTGTGCTTCTCAATACCCTTTTCATGGTAAATAGACCTTGGTACGGTCTCATGACCAACTACTGTACCCCTCTCAATTTCACCTGCAGCCCATGAGACGTATCTAATCAAAATGGCATCTTTCCCATAGTGCCTAAAATCATTTTCTTGGGAGATTTCAGCTATCTGTCCATTAACCTGGAAAACCTACACCCTCTCACATAAATACACAGAAAAAGTCCTAGACTTCATCCATGCTAGCTCCTAGGTTAACTGGTTCAAGTCCCAACTAAGGGTACAAAAATATTGGACCTGCTCCTTTCCAATACCACTCTGTGCTCAACAGTTACCATTTTGTTGTCAAATCTGACCATCATTTGGTAGCCCTTACAATGAGGGTAAAACCTGACTTACTACAAAACTCTTCTCAATTTAAACACTACTCTAAGACAAACCTAATAAAGCTATCTGATATGCTGACGATGTGTAAGCAACCCATCACCTCGATGACCACATCTCACACACTCACATTTTTGGATAATTTCTATGCCCACATCAAAGCATGCATTGAGGCATATGTACCCATAAGGCAAATAGAAGACCAAATTCAGGAAAAAAAACTTGTGGTGGGACCCTAGTATAAACAGACTATACAAAAAGAGGAAGAAACTCTTACTCTGAAAAGACAAATGTAATACTCCATCATCAAGAGATTAACTCAAACAGCTCAACTAAGAACTTGGAAACAAAGTCAAATCCTCCAAAAGTAAGTCATAATTCAGAATTTCTGCATCTACTAAGGGAAAATACAAACCATTCTGCTGTGTCAAAAACCTTAGATGAAATTCCCAGCAGTGTTCAGACCCAATACATAATAGCAATGCTTACTCCTCCTCTGAGGACATAGACAACATAAGCCGACAAATCTGGCTCTAACTTTACTCCCTTTATTTCCCTCTCACTTTTGCCAACTTATTTGTGCACCCCTCCACTGCCCCCTCTGATCACCTCCAAGTAGGTCCTGAATGCTTTCTCTAAGGCCAAAATCACTTGTTTTAAGGGTTCTGATCATGTGACAGGCTGTCTTCTTATAAGCACCAGACAATATCTGGCAGACTCTCTAAACTAAGCCTATCCATCCCCTGCCATTCCACAGGATTCATACCAGAACAATGGAGAATTACAGTAGATATCTTGTTCCACAAGGGGGGATCCACTACTTGTTCAGGAAACTATAGACCTGGAAGCCTCAACAGCCTTATCTGCAAAGCACTGGACCACATTATAGAACTTAAAGACCTGGGTAGATTACAAGCCCTTGACCTAGACCGTAAATAAATGGGAATTTATGACAGTATGTAACACCACTAAGACCTTTTTGTAATATCAGCAGTTTGATTTGATTTTAATGAAGTTAATGGCTCCATCCTTTGTAGTGCCTTGTTTTGAATTGTCCTTCTAAATACCGGTTTCTTGTACATGTCATGTCTGTTGAATACATATTTTCTCAGACACTGATGAAGCTGTTGAAAAGCAGATTGCACATGTGAATGTAAATATTACTTTAGCTGGCTAAGGACTTCAATGCTTTTTGGATGGTGAATTTAAATATCAGTGACTATTCTTGTGTAGACTATAAACATACATGTCAGCAGCATGTAGACTATAAACATACATGTCAGCAGCATGTAGACTATAAACATACATGTCAGCAGCATGTAGACTATAAACATACATGTCAGCAGCATATGCCATTTTCATTCCATAGCAGTTGTATTGCAGTTAGTGTCATCCTCTCATTTTTAGTAATGATGCAAATGCACTTAGGAGCATCATTTCTAAAAATTTGCATATTTTACTTATGGATCCCTCCTATATCTAAGTTAGTTGGGGGGTGCCCGACTTTCTATTACAAGAATAGAAGAATATGAAAAGGCTACTTTGTTACCCGAAAAGGCACCAAAAACATATTTTGATTTAGGTACCCATAGATGTGGAAATCATATTTGTTGTGATTTTCTAAGTATTAAAAACCACAACACAAATGGAATACCAGGCACTCGTATCGGAGAGGAGCATACTTTAATCACACACAAGGATATATAAAATAATAAAACTGTGACAAAAAAATACATCCAGTAAATAAGTAAGCACTTATTGTGAAAATACCAAGATTTCATCATACAGCACCATTTTGCATTATGACAGTAAGTACTGCAGAACACTGACATGGATGAGTGTGTTTGACCAGTAAAAAGTCACAAAACCTGATAATTCCCCCCTTTTTCTTTTTTTTTTTTTACTTTTTTTTTTAAATATAAAATGTAAAATCTAAAATCTGCCTACACATCATTCATAAAAGACTAAGTAAATAAACCATGTAAGAAGCTATATTTGCAAAAAAAAAAAAAAACTCTTCCTAGGGCTTTTAACCTAAGAACCCTAGTGATTGGCAATTCATTTAGACCTGGATAGCTCGTTTTGTTCAAATGCAACAGCCAATAAAGTTCTTTCTTTTCAAGGAGACTTGCCCAAGGGCCTCCCCTTTCATTTCCAACACAACAAATTTAAATCAATGCTTGTAATGAGTTATATGCTTAGATAATGCATTATTGGTTTGATTTTTTCTAGTCTCAGAACAATGCTCATAGATACGTTCCTTAACTTTCCCCACTTTTTTTACAGGATAGATTTCTCTAATCAAGTTCTTTTCCTCTTTTTTTTTTTTTTAAATAGGTTTAGAATATTTTGGAACTTGTACTAAAAAAATGTTTTTAGTATTTGAGGGTAGATACTTCTTGCAAAAAGAAGTGGTGGCTATAGGGGCAAGTTGCTGTTCCCTTTTCGCTAATATCGTTATGGCTTATTGAGAAAGGAAATTTGTACTAGATTGTGAGTTCAAAGACAATTTACGGACATGTACATGATATTTGGATGACATTTATTTTATGGAATTAGATAGATTTAAGGAGTTTATAAACAGTACCACCGCCTTCCTGAATTTCACTTATCAAGCGAATAAAGAAAGGATAGTGTATTTGGACATTATGCAAAACCACTGAATACACACAAACAATTCCTTGCTATACCACAAAAAAGGACTCCGCAGCAACCTTTAGAAGAATTTAATCCACTTAAGATGCAAATAATTTCGCAGATACAAAATGTACAAATACTGGTCTTCTGATCTCTAGCGCCTCGGCAAATAGCCTTTACAGAGTAAAATATTCATCACACTAACCTTCATCTCTCATTATATAGTACTTCAAACCCCTCCTCAATTAAATACAATCAATTATTCAATTAAACCTGATTAAAAAAATTTGGACATTATGTTAGAGAAGGATTTTTGTAATAATGAATGCACAGCTCATATTTATAGAAAACCTACATACTCTAGTAGTCCTCTCCATTTTACTAGTGCACACCCACTTATACAAAGTTTCTGCGTGCTGCCAGAAGGATAACAAGAAACGATGACTTTTTCGATGAGTGTGAGAGACTAAAGTCAATGGTTCTGAGTAGAAGGTACCCACTTGTAGTAGTTAATGATATAAAGGATGAAGTGATAAGACTTTCAGGATATTTTAAACATATTTTAAAAAAAAAGAGGAAAAGAACTCGGATAGAGAAATTTATCCTGTAAAAACTGGGGATAGTTATAAAAGTGGGCGTGTTATAACATTTAGCCTAGAAAGTGACATGATTAAGGAAGATTAAGGACAGTGACTATTCTTGAATAGACTATAAACATACATGTCAGTAGAATAAGCCATTTTCCATAGCAGTGGTTGTTTTGCAGTTAATGCCTTGTTCTTGTACAAATTTAGGTTGAGTAACATTGTGCCCAGATGAATGGATAATAAGCATACTCGTGCCAGTGTACAAGAACAAAGGGGACATCCACAACTGTGGGGAGGACAGAGGCATGAAACTCCTATCACATTGCATGAAAGTTCTGGAGAGGGTGATTGATGAATGGATACGTAGAGTAGTAGAATGTAAGATGGGAGATGAGCAGTTTGGATTCAGATCAGGATGCAGCACAATTGACCCGATGTTTGCAGTGAGACAGATACTTGAGAAGAAGCTAAAAATGCGGAGTGTCCAACTGAGCATTCATAGACTTGGAAAAAGCATATGACAAGGTCCTAAGAAAACTGATTTTGGCAGTACTGAACTGGTTTGAAGTCCCAGAAACATTGGGAAAATTAGTGCAGGCCATGTACAAGGACCCAGTGACTCGAGCACGAACAGTGTTCGGCCTCACAGAGGGGTTCCCAGTGGGAGTCTGTGTGTACACCAGGGTTCGGCTCTGAGCCCACTGCTATTCATACTGGTGAATGGACTACATTAGCAAACAGGTTGGAGGGGACAGATCAATAAAGCTGCTGTATGCAGACGATGTGGCAGTACAAGCAGACTCTGAGCTAGAACTTCAACAAAGGATAGGAGAATGGAATGCAAAACTGAAGGCATATGGGATAAAACTAAGCACATATAAGAAAAGTGGTAATGGCAGCAAATTGGGGAAATTAGAAGAAGCTGAGAATATAGATAGAAGGGAAGACAGTGGAACAGGTAAACAGCTTCAAGTATTTGGGATGGGTGGTTGAGAAGGATAGTCTGAAGATGTCAAAGCTAGAATCAGAGGGGCTGCAACCAACTGGCATAGAGTGCCAGATGTAGTGTATGACAGATGAATGTCAAAGAAGCTGAAAAGTAAGGTGTACAAGACAGTGGTGCAACCGATGCTACTGTATGGTACAGAAACCTGGGCAGTAAAGGCAGAACAGTTGAAGAAGCTAGATGTGATGTAAATGAAGTGCCCGAGAAGAAATGAGGACGTAAGAGCAAAAGCCAAAGTAGCTCCAATTGCAGAAAGGATCAGAGAGAACAGATTATGGTGGTTTGGGCATGTGTAGAAAAGCAGAAGACAATCTGGTGAAGATTTGGGGCAGACGGGAAGAAATTAAGAGGAAGCGAGGATGTCCAGCAGAGAGGTGAATGGATTGTGTGAAAGAAGAAGATCTGCCCCAGTCAGCCATGAGTGTGGAAGAAGGCTGGAGTGTGACACTGAATCAAGAGAGCTGGTGACAGTTAACACGATACCCCGACCCCATGTAGAAAAATGGGAAAAAGGGGGCAGATGATGATGATAACATTGTGCCTATTAATTATGTAATATTATTGCCCTGGGTGTGTAGCTGAAGTCTGGTTATAGGCTGATGAGACAAATTATCTGAGGGCATACAGTTACTTAGAAGGACAAATGATTGAAACATCATTCCATAGTAGTAAGGGGTTTTCTTGCACTCATTGATTCATAGGTAAATACAAGCTAGTTGCCCTTTTGGGCCATTTTAAGTCTAGTCCGTTTTCCTTTCTTATGCTTGAAATAACCTATCCCATTTGGTTAGGTATTGTCCTTACCCATACCATGGTTAATAATTATACATTTTCCCTAATGACAATAACTGGGATCATAATTTGATGGGACCCATACATGAGGTAAAGCATTTAGGAGCTGCCTCTGTCCATAAATAGTACAGGAGGCAGTCTTGCTATAAATTTTCTGTTTCCATAGATCTAAGTAATGCAAGAATATGGACAAAGATTAACTTTGTGGATGGGGAGTCTACTTCATAGCAGCAGTGTCCTATATGATATATACCTGTCCCTCCAATCCTTTCTGTTGATGATGCAAAAGAGTTTTAGATATCTAGACTATTTCTGATGCCATTTGACTTGCTGATGTGCTATAAATCCATCAGTAATGTGTCAGAGGATGCCTTGTATGCTAGAGACCGATTAACTCTTTGCAAGTCTGTAGGATACAGAGTATAGTGACAGGACATTGAGCCAGATCATGCAGCATGCAGGACATGTTTTGTAAGGTATCTTAGAGGTGGTGAATGTGTCTCAACAGATGCATGCTGAAGGCAGCATTATATTCAGCGACTGACCTATGAGGGCTTAGTGAAGGGAGACAATAACATCCCTAGACCTAAATACCCTCCCTTTGTTTATAAGCTGTACAATACAGAAGGACTTTCTTACAGCAATAGACACTTGTTGGAGCACTGGATATACAAGTACCCAAACCCTGAACAAATGGGTGAACTCTTAGGGGTGTATTGTCAGTATAGTAGTTCCGCGGGATAGATGACTCCCCAGAGGATGTTATAATGCATATTTTTTGGCATTTAGCTTCATTCCATTATTTGGCACCAGTTATTTATTTGGGACAAACTTTTCTGCAGGATGACTGTCATTTTGAGGGGTCAGTGACTGCTCCTGGATTGTAGACATCTTCTGCACACTTAGTCAGACCACTTTTGGATTGGCTTTTACTTATGATAAGTAGATGCCATCCCAGCACAGAACTCTGGGGGCAACACTGATGACTGGTCTCTTTGTGATAGTAACTTCCCGTTTTGATTATCTGCATCCTATTCCTGTGGGCCACTTGGAAATCCATCAGATGAAATAAGAATATTCCCAGTTTAGCTTTCATGCTACACCCTAGTGGGGAATTATGTTAAAAGTTTTGGCTAGATAGATGTATGCTGTGTACCATTTTGCCTTCATCTGCTGCTTTGGTGATCTTTTCAAAAAATCTACCAGGTTGAGTAAGCGTAACCTGCACTTGATAAATCCTGAGACAGGTCCCGTGTTTGGCAGTTCCTCTATGTCCTGATTGATTAGTCCATAATAAGTGCTTTCATGGCTTTTCATATGAGGCTGCACAGTCTTATGGGTATGTGTAAGGTCCTCCCTTATATGCAGGGGAATGACTGTAGCTGTTCTCTAATTGCTTAGTACAAAACCTGTATGGAGACTGAGACTGAACAGTGTTAGGGGTGTGGCTGAGACCGGACAGTGTTAGGGATGTGGCTGAGACCGAACAGTGTTAGGGATGTGGCTGAGACCGAACAGTGTTAGGGGTGTGGCTGAGACTGAGCAGTGTTGTTAGGGGTGTGGCTGAGACTGAGCAGTGTTGTTAGGGGTGTGGCTGAGACCGAGCAGTGTTGTTAGTGGTGTGGCTGAGACCGAGCAGTGTTGTTAGGGGTGTCTCTGAGACAGAGCAGTGTTGTTAGGGGTGTGGCTGAGACCGAGCAGTGTTGTTATGGGTGTGGCTGAGACCGAGCAGTGTTGGCAGTGTGACTAAATTGTGATTAATGCTGTTTAAGATGCATCCAGATTTATTGTCAGAACCCATCAATGCAGGATTGTTAGCTTTTGATAGCTGGAGACAAGCCAATGTCAGGAATATCTTGTGACAGATTGGGAGGGGGGCAAAGATAGAGCTAAATTTATTGGCCATTAGGTTCACTATATTTTCAGCCTAAGTGTAGGTAAGATAATTCAAAATAAGCTCAGCTCATTGCTGTGTTGTGCTTTACAGATTGTGAATATAACCAAAAAGTGCCTCGTGATTGTATTTGGCTTAGGTAGCTATTTTAGCTTCAGATTTGGCTTTGGTGGATTTTATTGAGCTCCTGAGTGTTTTTTTTTTTTTTAGTGCAGTAACAATTGCTCTAACATAATGGGAATCATTCTTCTTACTTATGGTCAGAATTCTTTTCCTTTTATTACAAAGCTTGTTGAAGTTATAGTTCCAACATGTGGGTTTATTTCTGGGGTTTGCCCTGCACTTGTCCTTATGGGGTACATGCTGTTATAGTGTTGGGGTGTATATTTCTCAGCATTCAGTAGAGTTAAGTGGAGATTTCAGTTTTGTCAATGCATCACTTAGTAGTAGGTGGTTTCTCTTTAAAGAAGTTTCTAAAGGTACCTTTTGAGGAAGGGACCTCTGGTTTCAGTTTTATTTCAAAGGGGGCTGCTTTTATAGTCAGACCTAGCAAGTGATAAGCAAGAGATGGTACAGAATGCTCCCATGTTGGTAAGGACAAGATCCAACAATTTATTCCCCCTACTGGGTAGTCTGATTAATTGTTCCAGGACATTTATATTGACAGTCCAGGAATCTCTGCACTTGTATACTAGTGGTGGTGTAGGTTTCCCAGTCTATAGTTAGATATTTTAGATCACCTTTGAAGATATTGGGTTTAATACCGGGTAATTATTTTTCTTGTAGATGGACATTGTAGCTTTCTTGTGTTACAGAGGGAGCTCTATAGCTAGCTAATATGCAGTATGCAGGACCTTTCTGATGGTCATTTGGGCATAAAGATCTAGTGCATCATGCTGCTTTACCAGCCTTGATGTGCACCTCTTCTGGTTGTAGACTGATAACCTTCACTTTTTTTCTGCTCCTGCATAGTAGCTGGTTTAAATGTGCAGAAGGCATTACATCCCTGCACAGCTGGAGTTTAAGCAATGTCTCTGTCACTACACAGACATGAGTGTCCTCCAGGATAAGAAGAGCTTGTAGGGAGTGGGGTTTCATGATTAGGCTCCTAGCACTGATCAGTAACACCATCATATTTTCTTTTGCTCGTTTCATTATGTTGGTAGGTTGGCATTGCCAAAAATGGCACTATCAGGGTGGGCAGTGTCTTTGGCAGTAATTGAAACCCTAGAGTGGACAGAGGTAGGCCATACCCAGTGAAGCATGGTCTGTCAAACATATACTCCCAGGCTCTCAAATATTGGAACCCCTTTGAATGACACCAAAAACTAAGCCAATAATTGAAGTCAATTATTTTTTGTTCATATTATAGCATCATCCATGGAGAAGGTAGAGTATTGCTGAATGCGATGCTCACACCTGCCTTGGACACAGTCTGAGATCTCTCAAGTCACTTCACATAGTCCAGGAAGGTACACCGTAGGTTGTTGACACTGGCATGAACTTTGACAGAGTTATACTGATACTTGCCATTGCACTTAAACAAGTTATGCAAATTACTTTTTCTGTGCACTTTTTTATTCTTTGATTTGAAACGCACCTGTTAAAATAGTTAGGCATTTGTCTGTGTTATAACTGCTGCTCTTACAAATTTGGTAAATAAATTCTAAGTACCAAAGTAGAAATGCAAGACTGTTTCAAGGTTGAATGTTTTATTTCTTATTAAATTTAGTTAGTGGAAGCCAATGTACTGTACACAAATCAAATTGTTTATACTGTATCTTTGGTGTGAGAGATGAAGCATTCATGAGGTAATGAGAGAGTATGCGAAGACAAATACAGTGGAATGAAAATATTCTGTGGTTACAAAGTGGAAAGGATGAATTTGTAAAGTGAAACTCATGAAAAACATATTTTCATTTCTGTTGTATCTAAGATTCAACAGAGTTATGAAGTAAATAATAAATGAAATGGTTTCCTCTCAGAGAGCTGATTTTTCAGGTTTAACTGTGAAAGCTTGAAACGCACATCGTGAAAAGACAGTTGAGCAGAAGTATGTTTTCAAGTTTCCAGATAACCAAATAGAAATGTAACGAATGTGCAGTGAACGAATGCACATTGACATTCGCTCATTGCAGATTCGGCATTTTGGGTGCAGAGTGCACTATAGTGGGGATCGGGAAATGGACTCTTTCCCCACTGTAGTGCGACCTCAGAGTTAGAATAGTAAAGTAGGGGGGTGTGGGGGTGCAGGGGGGCTTTCCCCACTGCATTATGATATGTATTTGAAATTGTAGTTAAAAAATCAGCAAATCTGCTTTTCGATTTGCTGATTTTCGAACTTCGGTGCAGTTCAGCATGACTATTTTTGTCATTTCGCGTCGCACAAAGGGCTGTTGAGCAGGTTGATTTTCAACCTTTCAAAGGTAAACAGATTTTTCATTCTGTCTGCAAAAGTGCCTTTTCAGATATGTAATAAGTATCAGTATGTGTAAGTGAGAGATCCCTATATTATTCCTGTGGTGTTGGCTAGAATGAGTGATGGGTAAACAGAATGCTTAGTGCTTTTTCTTAATTTGCTGTTATGAGTCTAATTTAGGAAATTAAACACAGGCACACATTTCTCTTGCTCCTTCGGTAATTGACCATTCATCATGTTTAACTCTAGAATCAACGTGGATAAAAACAACTTTTGTTGGAAAGGCAGTTAGCGCAAAAGAACATAAACACTGGAAGCCAAATAAGGTGGGAAAAATGGTCAGAGTTCTTTTGAAGGACAATTTCACATTGATTGTGGAAAAGAAAAAGTGGTTCAGAAAACAATTACAGGAGTTCTTTAGCAGTCTTTTGCAAAGTATATGCTGATGACTTGGTACAAAATATTCAAATGTGCTGAGAGTACATAATTTCTTCAGTGACCTCAAATACAAAACTGGTTGAGGGAGAAATTCTCTTTTCCTTGAAGTATTGACTACAAACTTTATTATACAAGTAAAGTTGAGTACTAGGGGGAAAGCTCCTTATATATGCAGGGTGATGGCAGCTTTGACTTTCCACAGGAAAAAACAATATTAAAACCGAACGTCAAGTTATACTACTTTCAAACAGAATTTTAATAAGACAAAAGTTACTTGAAGTCCTTGTTGAAAATAACTAGTGAAATGCTTTGAATCTCTACCCCTCACCACTTCATTTATTTGCAGCTGATTACCTATGAATAGTAAAAAAAAAAAAAAAAAAAAGAAGCATTCTTACATCTTTGGGATCAGGGATGTGAAGGTTTGGTTTAAACTTCAAAAATTAATTCCAATGAAGCACAAGCATTCACTTAGGACTCCTCAGTTTAACATCCGCATCTTTTTTAATAACATGCTATTCCACCCGCTGCCATGACTCATGTGACTGTCTCCTCCAGAATGCATATCTGCAAGAGCTGTGCAGGCTACATAGTATTTGATCAGTGATATCAGATGGGCAGTTTTTGTAGTTGTCCTTTTATAGGAAGTGTGGACATGGCTCCTGTTAAGTCCATTTTCTTTCTAGAATGCTGTACAGCATGAGTTATGCTAGTGAGCATCTTCATTCAACCTTCATTTGGACTCTGTGAGAAACTTAAAATTAACTCTGCTGGTGATCTAATTCTCTCAAATGTCTAATCAATCCAAAAAAAGACAAATGAAATGCTAATTGTCTGTCCTTAGGAATTCTCTTTTTTACCTACCCTACACATTTAATGACTTGTATGATAATAGGATTTCAAATGCCTCTGAATAGAAATACGTAAGCCTTACTATTGACCTATCCTTAACATTTTTACCTCCCACTGACAAACTTTTATAAGCTACTGCCCTAGTTTAGGTTATGTTACAAGATTATATACATCCAAAGTCAGCACTGTGGCACAGAAGGGATCAATTCCTAACTACGACCCAGGAGACCAGCGTTTGATTAGTGATTCGGACATCTGGGACACTTGCACAGAAGAATGGGCAGTTGTCTAGGCTCGCCCTGCATGCTAGCCATTTTAGGGGCCAGAAACATATAGGCAAGTTGTGGTCCACAGAGGGGAAGTAGCCCTTGGATATACCAGGTAGCTGCAAGGGAGGTGAAAGAGTGAAGATGTACCACGCCAAACCTTCATATGCAGCAGTATGTCACTCAAAGCTAGAATGCCCTTAGGATCCTCATGGGCCGCAGCCATAGAGGAGAAAGTCCATGATTAGGAGAGGTAGGTACGAAGGATGGGGGCACTTTACAAGGGGAAGAAAAAACATTACATACAGCCTGTCACTAATAGCTAGGACTGCAATAGTTAGAAACCTACTACTCCTTAATTTACGATGGTAGCTACGTCTCTTAACTTTGCATTCATCCTACAATACACATAAACTGACCATATTCAGTAGACAGGCTGTATCCTTAACAAAACCAAACAGCTGGGGGTCAAGCCTTATAAGATTTTTGATATTAGGTAAGTTAATGATATGTTCCACATTTTGCAGATGAGACCAGTAATTCTAATGGGCCTCTAGTTTCCAGGATCAGTGGTGGGTCCACTTTTGTGAAGTGACTTAAAAAAAACTGTGCACTACAGTGCAGGGATAAAAATCAGTAGTTCAACTCCGATCAAATACCAGTATGAGCAGATCCAACTTCAGCATATTTTGTACTGTTTATTAGACAGCTAGTTATAGTGTAAGGCCCCATGGATGATGTACTTTTCATTTTGGAGAAAACTTTGATTATGGTGGGAGTTTTGAGATTCTTTGGCATACATGGGCTTTTATAGTCTTGTTTTTTAGTTGAGATTTGTAGTGAACCAGTTTGCTAGTGTGTCGAGTATCTCTACATGGATGCAAGTAGGGAGTCCCATTTGGATAAGGCTCTGTACAATGTTGCGTGTTGCTCCTTATTTTCTTAAAGTAACTGAAGCATATTCCTGAAGGAACTTTTAATTCCTTCAGTATCTTTTTTGATTTTAACCTTGATTTTAGTATATATTTTTCTGCCATACATTTTAAGAAGCTTTTTGTTTTTTTTGTATTGTATTTATTCATTCATTCAAGTAGACCATAAGCTTACTTTTAAACTTCAAAAACAGCACTGACCAGCAGACAGTGATGCAAAAATTAAATAATATTTATTCCATATCTGTGCTAAAAGCACATAGAGAGAAAAAATCCTGACCGATTTCGGCCAATACAATGCAGCCTTCTTCAGTGCAGAAACAAGTATCAAAGAAATTCCCTCTATTTATATCCTATGACTCACCAAATCACTTAAAGGTGGCTCATTCAATCCAGGAGGGAATAAACAACCTAATTTAATAATTCATTTTTTTCTCCGTCTGAGTCTGAATTTGATGCCAACCACAGTCTTAGATCTGTTGCCTTTAATTTTGTCAATAATAGGGCATTCATGAGATGCTTATCTTATATCATTTAGGTGTTCAGCTATTCTGAATTTTACTGACCTAGAGGTTTGCCCTACATAAAAAGTAGAGCAACTGCATTATTACGTCCATATGTAGTGACCAGCCTTATTACTGGGTGTGGGTCAGGAACCCTTGTCTGATATTCAAGTAGCCCCTCATGCTGTAAAGAATCAACCCTGTTCCTGGCGTGTAAAACCTATGTAATATGGCTGGTCACTACATATGGATGTAATACTGAGAGACTGACCAATAGTGTACAACAGAACTGGAATATACTTATGGCA
This sequence comes from Protopterus annectens, assembly GCF_019279795.1. Classification (NCBI taxonomy): domain Eukaryota; kingdom Metazoa; phylum Chordata; order Ceratodontiformes; family Protopteridae; genus Protopterus; species Protopterus annectens. The sequence continues at coordinate 60,630,017 of NC_056743.1, read as the reverse complement.
GATGATAAATTAACTACAATTGTGGGAGATGTCTATTTTCATATAGAAAAGGTAGAAATTTGGGTTCCATCTTTAGTTATTATAAAAGGGGACACTGTTCATTGAATCCGGCAGCACAATTAACCCTTTTAGGGGACCACATAAAGGGATGTTTCCCTTGTGGGCATTGTGTATATTGCCCCAAATGAACAAAATAACTAGTTTCAGCAGCAGAAATACGAGTATGGTCTATACTATTTCCTTTTTTGGGAATTGTCAGTCTGAGTGAGTTGTTTATCTTATCACATGCTGTTGCTTTGCTTTTTATGCAGGGCAAACCTCTAGGTCAGTAAAATTCAGAATAGCTGAACACCTAAGTGATACAAGACACAAGCGTCTCACTAATGCCCTATATAAACATACAATTAAACATCCCAGAGCCAATTTCCATTTTACCATTATTGACAAAATTAAAGGCAACAGATCTAAGACTGCGGGTTGGCATGAAATTTTGACTCGGATGGAGAAAAAATGGATTATTAAATTAGGTTGTTTATTCCCTCCCGGATTGAATTAGCACCTTTAGTGATTTGGTGAGTCCTAGGATCTTTGATTGCCACAGATATTAAGGGAGGGAATTTCTTTGATATTTGTTTTCTGCACTGAAGAAGGCCGCATTGCATTGTATTGGCCGAAATCGGTCTGGATTTTTTCTCTATATGGTATGTGCTTTTTAGCACAGATATGGAATAAATAATTAATTTTTACATCACTGTCTGCTGGTCAATGCTGTTTTTGAATACTATTTTGGAACCTGGCAGTTGCCTTACTTGCAGGAACTGTTGTTCCTTTACTTTTAAACTTCCCATTTGATTTAGATCTGGTAGGGACTGACACATTAATGCGCAGAGTTTTATTGCATAACTACTTGTCATGTCAGTAAGTTAAACTTCAATTTTAAGACTTCAGTATAGCATGATAGAATAATTGTATGTTTAAAGTCTCTAAACTTTGTGATATTTGCATCTAATTGTTTGGAGATTTTGAGGGGAAATGTTACCAGTTTGTGATCAGATTTAACTAGAGGAAAGAGTACAGGGGGCGATAGTTGATATCAATGCCATGGATCAGGTGAAAAATATCTTCTTCTGTACTGAGTTCCTTAACCATCTGGTCCAGGTAGTGTTTGTTGGAGATAACCTATAGTGGGAGGTATAGATATCCCAGTTTGTCATCTTGTAGTTAAGTGTCCTAGGATAATGGGATGCATGTTGATTTGCAGCTCTAAGTGCATTTAGGAAACTAACATGGTTTTCTGGGAGCACATTGTGTATATTGCAACTTGTTATGATGTAATAGTTTGTGCTGTTTAGTGTGATTTAGAGCTATGTTCATATGGTTTCTAGATCTCTAGAGATCTTGCTAGAAGTTATTTTGTCCCTAGCAAATAGTCCCTAGTTGTCATTGGGCCAAAATGCTTGGTAGTTGCAAATCCCTGGAATGAAAGACTTGCTTTATGTACTTTTATACTGTTTCTATAATAACATGTACCTATCTACATCAAGGCAACAAGATTAGACAATTTTGTTAGATCCGTGGTATTGATCAAAACCACCTTTGTGCTTGATTTGTTTTTGTTAGTATGGGAGAACCATAAGTTAGACTCTGCCTACAAAAGGCACTATAGGACCAGCCAAGGCTTTTGCCAGTATGTGGGAATCCTGGAAGAAGAGGTGACAGCCATTCCTGGCATCTCCTTATGATCACACCTGTAATGGTACCAGTTTTACAACCAGTTGTTGAAGCTGATCTCCATCATTACCCTGTAATTTCTCATCATTTGAGGAGAAGGAAGGATTATGCTCAAAATTCAGGGTCTTACCTGAATGTGCAACTTGCATGAAGAGCTTTCTCTGCACATCCCTCATTTATTTATTTATTTATTTCCAGTTTGATAACCGGGGAAGTCCACTGGGCCTAAAGGGCCCGTTTTCAGTGGTGGCCCGGGGAGAAAAGCTCCATATTAAAAACAATTGCACAATAATTAACACAAGGGGAAGGAGGATGGCATAATGGTTAAGGTGTTTACCTTACAGACACAAGGTGCAAGGTTTGATTCTCGCATGGGGAAATTGGCTAGGCTTAAAATGGCCCACAAGGGCACTTAGCCTAGTACTAATCTATGAACCTATTAAAACAAGCAAGCATGGAATTATACATTTGTACAATTTACATAGAATAATGCAAAAGAACACATACATATGAAGTACATAAAATAATAATCAAATGGGAAGTAGTGGAATGAGGAGGTGCAAAAAATAAAAAAGGTAGAGGAAAAGAAGAACTACAGGATGATTCATTTTTACGTTCAAGGTCAAAGAGCCAATTGCATGTAGAGCCATTTACAGAAAGTAAGGATGGGAACCTATATACAGTATTTACATAGAGCGTACACAGGGGAGAAATTCATTATATGATAGAAGCTGAGGGTGGGGATTTGTGGAAACAGCAGGATGTAGAGGTGCTTGAAGGAGATCATGTCTCGGTGACATTAGTGGAATTTAGGTAGGAAGAATACAATTACATTTCCAGTTTCGGGAGAGGTGGGAATGGAGTAGGGATTTGAAGTGTTCAGAGTCTGTAGTGATTCTTAGCAGGGGAGGGGGAAAGTGACATTTTTTGGCTATCAAATAAGATAGGAGAACTGGCCAGGGGTGTCGTTTTGGTTTGTGCACTGAAAGTAGATTTTGTTGGGCTGATCTTAGGGGTCTGAGCGGTGTGTAGAAAGGCAAGATATTAGTTAGAGCAGGGCATGCAGTGGGTTTAAAGATTAGTTTGTGGGCTGTAGTAAGTTGAAGGTAGTCAAGATGATTAGGAAGCTCTAGCCACTTAAGACTCCGGAGAGAGGTGCAATGATGGGTGGAGTGAGTAGATTTAATAGCAAATATGGCAATTTTGTTGTAGCAGATTTCTAGTTTTGAGGAGATGGTAGCTGAGAGGTTGATTAGAAGTGGAGCACCATACAATAGATATGGTAGTAAATAGGTGGAGGTGAGGGTTTGTCTTGTAGCCGTAGAGAGAAAGTGAGCGTTTCTATATAGCGTACCAAGCTTCTGATGTTTTTTTTTTTAATATTTAGTTGAACGTGTATTGAATTTCAGGTGTTTGTCATTGGTAACCCCAAGAAGTTTGGCAAAAGGAACAACTTCTATAGAGGAGTGGGTATGGCTGGTGATCTTGAAATATTGCTTGTCAAGAGGGAGGGCTTTTGTGGGGGAGAGAAGAATTATTTTGGATTTATTGGCATTAAGGGAGAGATGGTTTTGAAGCATCCAGTTCTCTGTAGTTGTGAAGGCCAATTGGGTTTTGGTCTGGAGCTCGGGAAGGCTAAGAGCAGAGCAGACTAAAGTGGAGTCATCTGCATGTTGCACTATTTGAGTGTTTGGAATTGCAGAGTGAAAATCATTGATGAATATATTAGAGCATTGGTCCGAGTATAGATCCCTGGGGAACTCCGGCAGGGGTAGGTAGGAAGGGTGAGGTACTAGTTTGCCATTTCACAGCTTGGGATCTGTCAGAGAGAGAACTTTTGAACCATGAAAGGGAATCTAGGGAGAGATTGAGGTTAGAAAGGTGATTGCGAAGGTGGGTATGGGATACAGTGTATTTTCTGATTCTCATGGTTCTAAAGACCAGGTCATTCTCACCCACATGAAACACTACCATGTCATAATCATATTTCTTTGACTTTATGGTCTTTAAGGTCCCTGCTATGTCAGAGATTCTGGCTCATGAAAGGCAACTCGCTCACTGTCCAGCCTCATATGATTTGAGTCAGTGTTTCTGACAATGGAGTCGCCAATCACTGGTACAGTTTTCTTAGAAGGATGTCTAATTACCTGGTGACCCTTTACTGTGATTGCACCCCCCCCCTCCTTTCCTCTCATTCTGAGGGTGTTATAGAACATCAGGGATGACAAGCCAAGGATGATTTTAAGTCCCCCTTTTGGCCTTGGAAACACCAGTTCTTCCTTCTATTGATCCTTGCCAGAGGGAGAAACCACTGGTGCTGCCCCATCATGCCGTTCTTCTGTCCCAGGACAAGGGAGTCTGTCTTGCATCCCATTCTGCAGGCCTTAAGATTGACTGGGTGAAAGATCTAGTGCACATTCCTACAGCCACATCTCTGAGGATGTTATACAGATACTAAGGGTGGACAGAAAACTTAGCATCAGAAAATAATACATGGTGGAGGAGGTTTACCCACATGTTCATGGACAGTGCCAAGTCAAGCACAGTTGTCTGTTGTTCTCAGTTCCCTGCCAGACCTTTTAAAAGCAGTTGCATTCTCTGGCTATATCTGCCTGCCTGATTCTAAACAATTTTGAATACAATAAGGTGCCTATGAAGCAATTCCTTTATTTAAGAATCCCAGTAAATTGTTGGCTCTTAACTGCGATGCAAGCAATGTATTTGAAAAACTAATCTTGCAACGTTTTGAATCAGCTGCATCTGACCCTGCAAGATGCTGACATGAAAAATGGCATTTCTGGTCAGACTGACCTCAACTAGATGAATCTGAGTTATAGCCCTTATTTCTAGAAAGCATTTTTTTTTGTTTGTTTTTTTTTTGTTTTGTTTTTTTTGTTTTTGGTCTTCCAAAGTGACAGGCTCACTGTATCGCTTTACACACTAATTATCCATTCATTTCAAAGTAGTGATACTACTTTTCCCAAATTAGGCAATATAACCACCAGTTTTCTATCTATCCCTATGAAACAGAGCTGTATGTGTTGCATTGTTTACTTACAGAAACAGTACAGATTTTGCTTGGGTAGGACAAGACCATGCAGAAAATTAGAGCAAGTTTTCATGGCCTTTGTAAAGGGAAAAGAAGGAAAACCTACAAACAATTAGACCTCTTCTAAATGGATTACTAAAGTGTATATATATATTTTTTATTTGCACCATGGAAAAGAAGTACCTGATTCAGTTGCCCCCTCTCTAGTAAACTTTCTAAGGCTGGTTTCCGCTCCAGCAATTATAGAGGAGGACACTTTTTTTTATCCACACCTTTAGCAAGCATTACAACCTGGGGGCTATGACCAGAGCCAGTTCAGGATTTGTCTCCGGTATCCCGCAGGGACTAGTGTCCTCGGGACCTTTCACATGCCAACCACTAATCACTGGCAAGCTTTGGGAGTAATTAAGACCGTGACAGTAAACTATAAAAAAAAATAATAGTAGAGTTGTGGTAGTAGCTTACAATAACTATGTTTGAGTATATTCACTGTTGCAGTACCAGTTATCTCCTCCCATTCACCTGTCTTTTATCCTTTGCCTATGGTTGGGTATCCTGTTCCCCTTCTTCCAAACCCTGTTAGATCATTCTCCAGATGCCCAGTTTCAATCCTCAGGTACAGGTGTGGACTAAATCTGGACAAATCATACTCTGGACATGGGTATATATACTTGCAGTCTGGAGAAAGAAAACTGGCAGGTTACACTGATATCACCAATAGCCTGATATCGGAAGAGGAGAGTAGAGTCTTTCTCAGGATGTGAGGAGGTGAGATTTCTGGTATTTGGGCCAGCATCAGACATCTCCTGGTTTAAAATTCCAAAAGTGAATACTACAGCAGAGTGTCTAATGAAATATGTACAGTTATGGTAATTAACATAGCTGTCTCACTCCACTGGCCATAAGTATTCTGAAGAGAAAAGTAACAAAGATGTAAAGGAATACACAGACTGTGCAACTGAAAAGGATTGTGGGAAATGGTAGGACCTATTGTAATACATTTTATACGTACCCCTGCAATCCATTTAACAAGTTGCCTTTCTTTTGCATCAGACAAAAAGGAGGATGCGTTGCGAAAGCGTAACGCAGCTTGAAACTAACAGGATATAGCCAGTGTTTATCTTGCAGATCAAGTGAGAGCATCACATTGATGCAAGCAGCAGCACTCAAACTAAATGAATGAGCGTCACAGTGCACAGTATATTCAAACTGAATGAATGAGTGTCACAGTGCACAGTATATTCAAACTGAATGAATGAGTGTCACAGTGCACAGTATATTCAAACTGAATGAATGAGCGTCACAGTGCACAGTATATTCAAACTGAATGAATGAGTGTCACAGTGCACAGTATATTCAAACTGAATGAATGAGCGTCACAGTGCACAGTATATTCAAACTGAATGAATGAGCGTCACAGTGCACAGTATATTCAAACTGAATGAATGAGCGTCACAGTGCACAGTATATTCAAACTGAATGAATGAGCGTCACAGTGCACAGTATATTCAAACTGAATGAATGAGCGTCACAGTGCACAGTATATTCAAACTGAATGAATGAGCGTCACAGTGCACAGTATATTCAAACTGAATGAATGAGCGTCACAGTGCACAGTATATTCAAACTGAATGAATGAGTGTCACAGTGCACAGTATATTCAAACTGAATGAATGAGCGTCACAGTGCACAGTATATTCAAACTGAATGAATGAGCGTCACAGTGCACAGTATATTCAAACTGAATGAATGAGCGTCACAGTGCACAGTATATTCAAACTGAATGAATGAGCGTCACAGTGCACAGTATATTCAAACTGAATGAATGAGCGTCACAGTGCACAGTATATTCAAACTGAATGAATGAGCGTCACAGTGCACAGTATATTCAAACTGAATGAATGAGCGTCACAGTGCACAGTATATTCAAACTGAATGAATGAGCGTCACAGTGCACAGTATATTCAAACTGAATGAATGAGCGTCACAGTGCACAGTATATTCAAACTGAGTGAATGACCGTCACAGTGCACAGTATATTCAAACTGAATGAATGAGCATCACAGTGCACAGTATATTTATATATTCACATAATAATGAAATGATTGTCTTATTTTGATTGGGCATCTCTTCTGGCTCTGTGTCTCCAGATAGGTTCATATGAAAAAACCCTTCTGTATTACAGATGTTATTTATGTTCACTAATGTTGAGATGTTTGCCTGCCACACATTTACTAGCTGTTGGCCCTGGGGCCTTTTTAAGCCTAATGAAAAGAACACTTGATCACGATGGCTGAATAAAATAAAACAAAATTTAATGCACAAATAAAACATAAAATGCAAGAAAAAGTTAGTGCTTTCATTGCAACAGCCTCTAAATCTTTGTGGATATTCCTGACCTCTGCTCACTGGTTCTACTATTTGCCTGTGCCTTTATAAGCCTAGCTGTGTTATACCCTAGTTCCTTTATTGACCAAGTTGTATGGTTTGTATCTGCAGCACATGTCTGTGATCAGCACTGACTGCCCTTATCCAAGAGGGACTTTGGTGACACTCTCAGGGTAAACTTGCCATCTCCCATCCAGTTAGCTAAGTTGCACTTAAATAGGGTCATTGAGGAGTTCTATTTTAAGTGAATTGTAAGTTTGTTCCAAAGGAGTGTTTATCTCTGGGAGACTTATTTGTCTCACCAGCATGTCCTGTTAATGTCGCAGGCTAGGTTAAGATCCCTAGGGCGAGTGAATCTTTTTTTCCATTTGACTTGCGGCTGTGCAGCATTTCCATTAGGGTAGGGCAGGGTCTATGACTGCTCTGTAGGCTAGGCCCAAGTTGCCTCTCAGCAGTGTATAAGATAGAGTACAGTGACAAGGCCTTCAGTCTGTCCATGTAGGTCATGTGTTGAAAGTAGTGAGAAACCTGTGAGGTGTCTCCAGCTTCTGCAGGTGTCTGTTGAGGTACTTACAGAAGGGAGCATTGTATTCTATTAGTGGTCTGAGGGATGAGTACAGGGCAGTTATAACATCCTTAGCTCTGGAAGCAATGCCCATACTTTTGAGAAGTGCAATGTAGAAGGCTTTCCTTACCACTATGGACACATGGTGATCGAAGTTAAGGTTGCCCTAGACTTGTGTTCCCAAATCTCTCACCACAAGGTTTGATCTAAAGGGGGGGGGGTACTCTTAATATTGTAATTTGCAGGGACTTTGTTGAAAGGGATGATAACACTTTTTTGCATTTAGTTTAAGTCAGTGTTTTTGGCACCAATCATCTGTCTGTTTGTAGTATGTCAGCATCGGTGGGAGACTCTGTGATTGTACCCAATTTGAAGTCATCAGCGAACTTGGTAAGCCAGAGGCTATTTTCACCTGGATTGCAAACAGTAGGGAGCCAAGCACAGATCCTTGTGGTACACCACTGGTAACTGGTCTGCTGGTAGAGGTGGAATCCCCAACTTTGACTGCATGTGTTCTGTTGGTGAGCAAGTTGGCTGTCCATCTAGTGACTTAAGGGTTAATTCACATTTCTTTTTTTTTAATTTCTCCAAATCATTTGGGCTTCTACTACCATGATGGGAATGGATCCCATTCCTAAGTCTAAGTATAATTAAAATTCATGAAATTAGTATTGTTTCAATCTTTGTCCGCCAAAAGTGCCTTTTGCAGCACCTGCTATTTGCTCAGTAATGACTCTTCCTGCAATTCATACAGAGTTACATGCATTGGTAACATATCTAAATATGATTTTAGATTCCTTTTTATAAAACCTGTTGCTCCTACTGCTATTGGAACTGTCTGGGTATCTTTCTTCCACATTGCTCTCATTCCCAGCTGGGTGAGCTTCTCAATGATGTCTAAGTGGGTGATTGTGTCAAAAGCCTTGATTAAGTCAAGATAGGCTGTGCATACTGTTTTGCCTTTATCCAGAGCTTTGGCGACATTCTTTAAGTCCACCAGGTTTCATATGAGAACCTACCCTTTACGAAACCAGGTTGGGTCGAGCCAAGAGTTTGAAGGTTACCTGTGTCTTTGTTGGTAAGGTCCATGATTATTCTCTCCATGGCCCGGTGGCTGAGGCTTGTTAGCCTTATGGGTCTATAGTTCCCAGAGTCAGTTGATGGACCCCTTTTGTGCAAGGGAATTACTGTTGCTGTTTTCCACTCTACTGGGACAAAGCCAGTACTTGGATTGTGGTTGAAGAGAGTGCCAAGTGGTTCCACTAGGTCCTGTTTTAGACCATTTAGTAGGCAGCCTGGAATGTTTTCTGGCACACAGAGACTGTATTTTTGGCCATGGAGAGTGCAATTATGACCTGCTCTTTGGAGATGTTAAGTAGAGGACTGGTATTGTTTTGGGTATACCTGGTGGGGAAGGGGGGGTTGACGTTTGCACAAAATCTGTCTGCTAGCAGTTTGGTGATGTCCTCAGGGTCAGTGTGAGTGATACTGTCCATGTTCACTACTCTGTAGTCAGTTATTGCACAGAAGTGTTATGCTTCCAGCTTTGCCTGCTTGCTGCACATGCTGTTACATTTCCTACAGGTTTGGCAGTAACTTAAATGTAGAATAGTTGCATCCTGCACCACTGAATGTGCTGCCTCATGATGCATTTAATCATGGTGTTGCCTTCCTAGAGCTGCTGCTGTGCTGTTTAAATAGCCTGCACTGATTACCTCATAGTTGAGTCTGCCTTATCAGATCTTCGTCCTATCACATATTTTTTTTTTCTTGTTCACATAAAGAGTTGAGAGGGTGGAACTGATGGGGCGTAATTGGCTGAATTACTATAGGAACAGTAATCCTGCAGCTTTCTACAATGATGTGAAGATCCAAAGACTTTTTCTTTCTTCAGTTGTAGAGCTGGGGGCTCCTATATACAAGATCAATCACTGATTTTTATTTAATTTTTTTTTTCAAGTGGGGTAGAGGCTATGGAAAATCCTAGCCATAGGAATTAGGCAATCTGTAAGGACACCTGCAACATCAGTCTTGCACTGTTATAGCAAAAATGTGTGTAGAGCATAACAGCTGCTGTCATACACTAGGAATACTTTAGAAATGTATTACTGTACAGGATCTGCGTTTTTGTGCCAACAGAATTTTGAAAAAGTTAAATGATTAATCCATTAAGGCCATCTTTGACTTTGCAACACATAATTGACCTTCCTACTACAGAAGGTATCAAGAGAGAATTAAGGGTAATATGGTCTCTTGTTCTTTTAATTGGCTCCAGACGACCGACAAAGATGGGACATGTTAACTAGTTTAGTTTATAGTTTTTTTTTTACTGCAGTAAAACTGAATGAAATGACTGGCAAAGCTTAGACTACTAATACAAATAGTGAATTCTAACTATGACAAACTGTCACAATCTCCAAGGATAAAAATGTGTAAGCCTAAAGGCACATACACCATTGTTGTTCTCTCTATGGAATTGAAAGACTTAGATGATTGAAAGAAATGAAAACAAAATGGTAAGCTGTGTGATGTTGCTTCTCTGGGACAGTGATCAAGCAGCCTCAATCCTCACAACTGACACCAGTGGGGAGCATTCACTTTGAGAGAAAAAATAGATGCACACAGTATTTTCAGATGCAGCTCTCTGCACAGAGTACAATTTCCCTTAAGAGCACACAGGGGAAAGCACACTCCAATCTCAGGGCTGGATTTCATCTCCAGGCCCCAAATAAGATTCCACACTGACCACCCCCAAGTTGATTCCTCAGCTGGGCAGTCCATGCCAAGTCCTGTACCACCCTCTGTGTGATAACAATGAATCTGTGTCCCTGTTCCAAGTAGATAACACACATGCTCTAAGATTTGATTTACACACACAAACACACACACACACCTGGGAAAGGCTGGAACAGATTTACCCACTATGCCATCTACACCCAGACTATAAGGTAGATACTGCCACTAGAAAACCCAAAGCTAGCTACTCCAAGGTTCTTATCAGGGTATCCAATTATACTTGGTAAAATTAATACTTTTACAAATGGTAGCGTTTCCAAGCAGCAAGACTTTTAGGAAGCCACAGTACCACTAAATAAATGCGAGTGCTCTCAAAGGTTAAAATATTTTCTTAAAGACCAGCCACAATTAAATGTTTAGATATATTTAATAAAAAATAAATAAGGCAATACCGAATATCTATTCACAACAAACGCCCTAGTTTCAGTTCACAGGAAATATAAAAACAACACAAGGAAAGATTCTGACAGATACAGAAAAACAATATTTAACTAGTTTCACTATATTTTCCTAACTGACTGAAGAATTACTGTCCCCCACTTACTTGCTAGAGCAAGGCAAGATGAAACGGATAAGTGTCTCTGCTGTCACTTCTAATAGAGTGCTGAGTGCTTCTATCACATCCCGCACTAGTATATGAATACAGTTTCAGTGCTAGCTACAGAATGACGACATATCTGGTCACCTGGCTGTGTTCCCACACTACCTCCTCACTAGATACTTAGCCAGGATTTGGTGCAAATGTGTCACAATACACACATGGAACTTTAGCTAAAGGCTTACTACAGCATCTGGAAGCTATAAAACATAATTGTTAATGAAATTTGAGAGCAAGAAAGGCTGCAATCCTTGGAATTTGTATGTAATACAAACATTTAATAGAGAGACAAAAATGAGTTTATTGTGCAGTTTCAAATGGAGTTGAGAAAGAAAGGACTATTTAAAGACTTTATATAGAGAAGTAATGAACATTGGAAACATTTAGGATGTTAGAGGTTTATGGACCTAGAAATGGGATTGTGGCGTGATTTTGAAAATAGAAAATGAAAAAAATGTACATGTTCCAAGTGCGATAAATGTAGAAGGAAATAAAGGTTATGTTAAATGCAGGGGGGGGGGGGCAACCAAAAACATGTTTGTGTAAAAGGTGATAGTCTAATTAGTAATTGTGATAAAATGTTTTATTTGTGGAAAGCCAGAGCATGAAGCTAAGAAGTATGATATAATATGTAAAAAATGTTGGAAAATGGGACATGCCTGCGTAGATTGTCAAGAACATATAGAAGATAAAGAACAAGAGTGAACCCAGGAATGTCAATATAATTTAGGAAGGATTGTAGAAGAAGAGTATGAAGAGCAGATTGATGTACAAAAAAATAATAAAAAAAAAAATAGATGAAAAAGTGAAAATGCTGACAGGGAAGAATTGGTATAGACAGGAAACAAGTGAAGTTGAACGTAAATGGGAGACGAGAAGTAAAATGAATTCTGTAGGGAAAATGGTGAAAGAAAAAGTTTGAGTGTAGGTGTGAAAGAAAATAAAAAGGTAAAGAGTAAAGGTGAAAAGGAAAGAATAAAATTATATTAAAAGGAAGCTGAAAAAATAGATGTAAATGTTAATAGTATAGAGAGTATTAAAAGAAGAATAGGTGTCTTAGAATAGTGTGCATTACTTGATATGCATAAAATTATACTAGCCAGCATGAGAACAGGTTCATAGGATGATATTAGGCTATTGGCCTGGAGGCCCTCATAAGCCTAGCCAAGAATTTCACCCGTGTTTCTTCAAAGCTGAAGAATATTAAGAGAAGAAAGGTTACAAATGGAAGAATTATAGGGTGGAAACATTATTTGGAATATCGGAAAAGATGCATGTTCAGGTATTGCAGTGTTGCATAATTAAATAGTAAAAGTTTTAAATTGCACTATAGTAGAATTAGGTAGAACAATGGTGATAGACATAAGATGCAAGAAAGACGTACAGAATTATTGCAATCTATGTATATTTCTCAAAAGAAAGAGCTAGAGATGTTTAAAAGACTAACCTGTGTTGGAGTGGATATGGAAATAGTGGGAGATTTAACTGTGATTTAAGAAAAAAGAAGAAAGGGAAGTAATATTAGGAAGGTATACAAAGTAATGAAAAGTGGAAACTTGTATATATGGAATAATAAACACTGGACATAAAAAAGAAATGAGATGATAAATGAAAATTGATTATTTTGTAATCTCTCTACCTTGTGGCTGATTATGTTAAGTCACTGATTGTTTCTCAGTTTACTAAATATGAACCTAAGAAGTGTGTGCATTAACATCCATGATACACGCTTATCTTGCCACATACACTCCTGATATAGTCATGGCTACTGAAATCTGGTTAAAAGTAGGAAAAAAGGATAATGAGACCCCCCCCCCCCCCAGGACACAATATACTTGGGCATGACAGTGCAGTGCAGGTAGTGTTGCAATCCTCTATAAAAATTCCATAACCATTACTTTACTTCCACAGGAAATACCCAAATTTAGCAATGATGAACTACTAACAACATTCCTAAAAATCAGTAATAAGAAAACTGTGTTTAACAGCAATTTATATACCACCATGGAGTAATGTTGATAAAAACATCCTGTATTGACTATCCCTCTAACTTAAAAAGGAAACTACAATACTTGGAAACTTAAACATAGACTGACAACTCATAAATTCCACTACCACTACTGAATCCATAAACTTGTACAACTTCATGCAATTAATAACCACATCTGCTAGAATCAATAAACTTCAGGGAGACACTTAACATTAGACTGGAGTTTTACAAATAAAC